>NC_056725.1:942896526-942961526 GCF_019279795.1 Protopterus annectens | reverse complement strand
GAAACCCTAGGCTCCACCTTAGCAACTTGGCATTTTGCTGGCTGGCTCAATGTAACCATGTTAGGGGATTGTGATCTGTAACTACAGTGAATTTCCTTCCATACAGATAAGGTTGAAGTTTCTGTAGTCCCCATACTATGGCTAGACATTTGTTTCCTACAGCTGCATAGCACTTCCCCCTAGGATAGAGCCTACAACTTAGATAAACCACTGGGTGCTCTTCTCCCTCTGAAGAAATCTGGATAAGTACAACACCCACTCCAAGGTTCAAAGCATCCACATGCACAACAACCTCTTTGCTGTAATCTAGACTGGCTAACACAGGGTTTCCTCCCAAAGCTTCTTTAAGCTTCTGGAATGCCTGCTCACATGCTGTGGTCCAAACTAACTTATCTGGCCTGTTTGTCCTTGTCAGGTCTGTGAGGGGAGCAGCTATGGTACTATAACTGGGGACAAACTTTCTGTAGCACCCTGCTATCCCAAAGAATGCCCTCACCTGCTTTTTGGTAACAGGTGCAGGCCATGCCTGAATGGCTTCCACTTTGGCAGGCTCTGGCCTGATTTTACCATTTTTACTCTATGCCATTGGGAGGAGACCTCTGCCATCCACACCTGACATTTACTGGACTTAATGGTCAACCCTGCCCTCTGTAGTCTGCCTAGCACCTCCCAGACATTCTGAAGATACTCTTGCCAGGAATGGCTGTGGATGGCAATATCATCTAGGTAAGCAAGGGCAAATCCTCATGTTCCTGCTAAGATATGATCTATCAGCCTCTGGAAAGTCACTGGGGAATTTTTCATCCCAAAGGACATCTTTGTGAACTCATGCAAGCCAAAAGGAGTCACACAGGCTGACCTCTCTCTAGCACTGGGAGTCAAGGGCACCTGCCAGTAACCCTTGTTAAGATCAATGGTGGTAAGATACTTAGCCCCACCCATCTGCTCTGGGGTTTCTTCTGTCCTAGGCATGGGATAAGCATCTGACTCTGTGTGACTATTTAATTTCCTGTAGTTCATACAGAACCTGGTGCTGCCATCCTTCTTTGGCACCAGCATCACTGGGGAGGCCCAGGGACTATTGGACTCTTGAATTACCTCTAGTTCAAATATTTCTTGTATCTTCTACCTCAGATTCTGTTTGACTCTCTCAGGCACCCTATAAATGGCCTGCCTAATAGCCCTTTGGGGTCCTGTATCCACCTGGTGCTGCACCAGGTGGGTGCACCCTGGTTTTGCAGTAAACATGTCCCAAAACTCCTGTAATACTGCTTGGATTTCTCAAACTTGGGTAGGAGATAGCTGCTGGGACACTGCTACCTCTTCCACTGAGGAGTCCGAGCCTCACTGAGGAGATCAGTCACCAGATCTTCCTCTGAATCTGCCTGCAATCCACTGCAAATACTCAGCACAAGGGACTCCCTATCATGGTAAGGTTCCATCATGTTAACATGCTACAATTTCTGCTGCTGCCTCCTGCCTAGCAGTTCCACCATGTAGTTAACATCTCTGACCTTCCTTACCACTTTGTAGGGTCTCCTCCCAAGCTGCCTGCAGCTTGTTGTGTCTGACAGGAATGAGAACCATTACCTGCTGCCCTACTGCATACTGCCTAGCTCAAGAATCCCTGTCATACCAGACCTTTTTCTGCATTTGGGCTTCTGCCGGGTTCTGCTGGGCCAAGCCCATGGGTTCTCTGAGCCTTGTCCTGAGGTTTATGACATATGCTACAACAGACTCCTTGTGAGATTCACACTCAACCTCCCACTCATCTCGAATTAAGTCTATAGGCACCCTCACCCTATGCCCATACAATAACTCAATGGGTGGAAAACTGTGGATTCATGGGTACCTCTCTGTAAGCAAACAACAGATGAGGAAATATTTGTCCCACTCCCTCTTAAACTGGTCTGCAAATGCCTGTAGCATGGACCTGAGTGTAGAGTTTAACCTCTCAACAAGACCATTAGTCTGGGGATGGTAGCAGGTGGTCTTTAGGTGCTTCACCCCACAGTACTTCCACAGATAGTTCAGCAGGTCTGACATGAAATTGGCACCTCTGTCAGTCAGTATTTCTTTTAGCAAACCTACTCAGCTGAAAATCTCTAACAAAGTATTTGCTACCTTTTTCTGCCTCAATGGAGGACAAAGCCACTGCCTCAGGGTATCTTGTAGCATAATCTACTACCACTAGGATATACTTTTTCCCTGTGGAACTTGGAGTACTCAGAGGCCCCACAATATCCATAGCTACCCTCTGAAATGGCTCCTCAATCACAGGCAAAGGCATCAAAGGAGCTTTCACCTTGTCTCCTGTCTTGCCTACCTTTTGGCACTGCTCACAGGTCCTGCAGTACCCTGTTCCATCTCTGGAAATTCCAGGCCAATAAAAGTTCTGCATAATATGTCTCTTAGTATGTTTTATGCCCATGTGACCTCCAAAGGGAATATCATGGGCTATGGCTAGAAGTGCCAGATAGTAGGCTCTAGCCACTACCAACTACAGTATCCTCTCTCCCTCTAGCCATCCCTCAGGGGTCCACTCTCTATACAATAACCCTTTATCCCAGTATGCAGATTTCCCCTTCCCTTGAGAATCAGGTGCCTCACTAGCTAACTGCTTCAGGCCTTGTAATGTAGGGTCTGAGAGATGGGCCTGCCTCAATACTCTCTTTGTAACCCATCTCAGCTCCCCTTCTACAGGAAGTCTGGTATCCTCTTGCAATGGTGCCTCACTGTCATCCTGGGCACTACTACTCACCTCTGCCCTTGTAGTCACTCTGTCCAAGGGAATATCAGTACCCGCAAGCAGCTGTGGCTCACCTTCAGTCTCACTGCTACAGGGTAGGCCACTCCCTGAAGTAACCACCTCACCAGTCCTGGCTATAAGTGTGTGGTCTGTCTAGGTCTCCCTCAGGCTGCCAGACTCACATGCTTCTCTCCAAGCCTGACTGGGTGTAACTGCATAAACACATGGCACTGCCTCATCAAAATCCTTCCCTATCAGGACATATGCAGGATGGTAGTTTGGTACCCCTGTTGTCTCAAGACAGCCTACTATTGGCATTTTGTCATTCCCACTTTCTGGCTCCCTCAACTTGTGTTCCCCACCTTGCCCCATTGACATCTATATGCTTCATGCCCCACTGGTTGCATTCAAAACATTTAAACCTAGGTCCTGGATGTGTACCTGGACTGGTGGCTTCCACTGCTACTGGCAGATTTGGTTGGGGCAATCTGGTCTGCCCACCATGGGTTCCCTTAGACCCATGAACATCACCGGAGGTTCCTTTCCTGTGCAGGGATGCCCTGCTTGCTGGGTATAGGTCTCCCTTGTTACCCAACTCATCTGCAGTAGAGCATTGTCTATCAGCTAACCAGATCCTCATGTTCTCAGGCAAGGTGCTAAGGGCTTGTTCCCTCACCAAAGGTCTTCCAGCCCATCAAAAGTGGTGACCTGACATCTACTCACCCACCTATGAAAATAAGTGTTCAGTTCAGAAACATATTTACACACACTTTCATCTGCCTTACATCTATGCTCACAAAACTTTTTCCTATAAGTTTCAGGTGTTAGCTTAAAAAATTCTAGCAAACAGTTCTTTACAAAATTATAGTTTAAAAAGTCATGATCAGATAGTTTGGACAAAACATTTACAGCTTTACCATGGAGTAATGGGGTCAGAAACTATACCCAGACCCTTTGGTCAACATCATACTGTTTACATACCCTTTGAAACATATGAATAAAACTATCAAACATATCCCCCTCTGTAAACTGTGAAATAAATTTCTTTACTTACCTTATATGCTTGTGAGGTCTGGTTAGTCCCTTCCCCATTACCTCCAAGACTCTGGTGAAGAGTCAGCATCTCCTTTTCATATTGCTTCTGCCTCTCCTTCTCCTTGGCTTCCAGGCATAGCAGTTTCTCATTTTCCTCAGTCTCTAGATGCCTTAGTCTCTCTGCTGCTTCTGTTTCCAAATGCTTGGCCTCAAACTCAAGTCTCTTTAGCTCCAGATGGATTTTTAAGTCCTCTGTAGAAAGGTTGAGCTGTCCATTCTCTGAATGTTTTACATCCCCACAGCCAGTCTGATCATCTTCCTGATTGCTATTCTCAGATGCAGCTGTGACCAAAGCTGCAATCATGTATGCCTTAGTCAGGTTTCCATGCACCAGTCCTTTAGTCTAGCACATCTCAGCCAACTGGCTCCTTGTCAGCTTGCCATACTCCTCTGCTAACACGCTTGCCCGGTCTCCCTGACTAACTAAACTAACAAAAGAAATAAAGCAATTGTGATCTGAACTCTGAATGTTCATGAGTGGCTGATTTAGATTACAAAAACACCTTCAGTGATCACTGTAAACAAGCTACATGAATTCACTATCCACACCACTACAAGCAAATTAATATGTGATGTGGCTATCTCACCACTATCAAACAATTAATATTTGATGTGGAAATCCCACCACTGCCAAACAATTAATATGTGATGCCCTTCCACTGGCCCAGTATTCAAGGAGCCTCAATCCTCACCACTAGCACCAGTGAGGGGTGTCCACATTGGGAGGATAACAGGTACATACACAGTAACGTACAATTTCCCTTAAGAGCACATAGAGATCACAGTCAGTCTTGGCCTGGTTTCACTCTTTCTCTCCAGATCCCCAATAAAACTCCCCACTGGCACAGCTATAGGGTTTCAGATCTCAGCCGAGTAGTCAAGCCAAAACCTCCAGTACCCTCTCTGTCCAACCAGTGCTTTGTGTCCCTGCCCAAGTAGCTGAAACACGCACTTTGAGATTTGATTTATATACTAACACACAGACACTTCTGGGTAAAGCTGGCACAGGTTCACTAGCTATGCCCCCTTCTTCCCAGACTATAAGGTAGTAACCACTGCCACCAACTACTCTTATCAGCTACTCTAAAGGCCCTTACCAAAGAGTGTCCAACTCTACTGTGCAATGTTATTATTATCCAAATGGTAAGTGTGATGAACAGCAAGACTATTGGACTGGTTTATACAGTATCACCATATACATGCAAGTATCCTAAGAGCTTAAATTATCTCTACATAAAATAGCCACAGTTAAAAAGTTTAAAAATATTTAATAATAAATAATAAAAACACAGGACAATACTCATTGATTCAACACAGTGGCAATAGAGAGTTCAGAAATCACAGAAAATACTTTAACACAACATTGCAGGATAGTCTGACATAAATATAGAAAACAACTAGACTAATCTTACTATTTCTATCTATTTTTAAGAGAAACCACTGTACCTAAATATCTTACTTACAGAGTAAGAAAATATAGATGAAAAGTGCTGGTGAGTTGTCATCAGCTTCAGAACAAAATACAAAATGCTCTCTCTCTCTCTCTCTCTGTCTCTGAGATAGTCTTAAATTGATAATACACAATACTGCTGAGTCATTTCAGATTACATCATTCTAGTCACCTCTACTTAAGTTCCCAGGCTAACAGAACTCAAAATTTAACATTTCTTTATGATTTGCAGCTGCCAGGAAGTCATAGCAATAAAAGACACTTTACATGGGAAACTTAGCAATTATCTATGTCTTAGGACAATAGAAAGAGTTTCCAGCTGCAGACATCCTGTCTTCTAATTTGAGATCACACACAGTTGTAAAATTCTTTACTTATCAGCTTTCTTCCAGCAGGCTGCTCTGTTGTTACATTTTTGAAGTTTAGCACATAACACAGTTTTCTTACATTTGTCAAACAGGCCTGTGAATCATATTAATATTTACAATGATACAGACTTATTTACAAAATTCTATCTTGCTGGGCTGGCAGCCTCTCAGTTTATCAAAGTGATCACACAAGTTATTTTCTTTTCCATACAAAAGATTGCAAAGACTCAATATTATTGAAACCAATGAGATAATGAAAATGTGTTGGTGCTTCAGTACAGAGTGACTGATGTTTCTCTGTCTAATAAGTTTATTCTCATCAGTGTTCAAGTTTAAAAATGTTCTTTTCTTTGAGTATTTTACTTCTGTACAACCTAAGCAATATTCATAGTTTAAAGCATTGCCAATGATAATGTGCCAAACCAAAAAGATGGTTATAAACTCAAAAATGTAACTGTAAAACTCTTCAAATTAGGTTGTAATAAAAACAGCACTTATGAAGAGCAATGCCCAAACTATTTTAAAAGAGATACTTTGGCAGAATTCTTCTTTTAAAGGAAGGCATCCTGATAATACAGGTTATGGACTGTTTTCCTGTCTGGAGACTGGAAGAGTAAAAATCAACAACAGTTGGGTGTGAGTGGGGAGTAATGGGGCCCATATCACTGTGAAAGTGGGGTGCTACCTTGGATATCCCCACTGTACTCCCACATACAGCTGCATGTATAAAGCCAACAGGTCACTGAGGATACACCTAGAACATAACAGCTCAGCACAACCCACCAGCCAGACACAATATGTTGGTCATCGGTTATCTGCTCCAATGTCCCCAGTCACATGGCACCAGTGCTTGAGTTCAACATTAAGGCTATTTCCATCTGGAAAGGCAGGATCTGTCCATTAAGTGGCATACCAGGATATGTCAGAACAATTAGATTGGAGTATAATATGTTCTCTGATCAGCTTTGAATTTATCTGTAGGTGATGGCTTAACATTTATTTGCTCCCTTTCCAAATGTGAAGTTCTAAGTTCAAATCAAGCTAAAAATTAAAACAGCTATCATCATCATCATCATCATCATCATCATCATCATCAGCCCCCTTTTTCCCATTTAATTCTACATGTAGTCAGGGTATCATGTTAACTGTCACCAACTCTCTCAATTCAGTGCCACATGCCTGCCTTCTTCAACACTCATGCCTGACTGTCGCAGATCTTCTTTCACACAATCATCCACCTCTTGCTGGATGTCCTTGCTTCCACTTACCTTCTTCCTGTCTGTCCCAAATCTCCCTCACCAGATTGTCTTCTGCTTTTCTGCTACCGCAATCTGTTCTTTTTGATCTTTTCTGCAATTCTGCTTTGGCTTTTGCTCTTATCTCATTTCTCATTTAGCTCATTTCTTCATCTGTTCAACAGTGTGCATCCTACCACCCTTTTCAGGTACTTCATTTCCATCACCTCTAGCTTCTTCAACTGTTCTGCCTTTACTGCCCAGGATTCTGTACCATACAGAGCACTGGTCACACCATTGGCTTGTACACCTTACTTTTCAGATTCTTTGGCATTCTTCTGTCATAGACTGCACCTGACACTTTATGCCAGTTTGCTGCAGCCCCTCTGATTCTAGCTTTGACCTCTTCATTCAGACTTCCCTTCTCCTCAACCACCTCTCCCAAATACTTGAAGCTGTTTACCTGTTCCACTATCTTCCCTTCTATCTCTATTCCCAGCTTCTTCTGATTTCCCCAATTTTCTGCCATTACCACTGCCTTATCTGTGCTTAGTTTCATCCCATGTGCCTTCAGTTTTGCATTCTATTCTCCTATCCTTTGCTGAAGTTCTAGCTCAGAATCATCCTGTAATGCGACATCATCTGCATATTCTCCTATCCTTTGCTGAAGTTCTAGCTCAGAATCATCCTGTAATGTGACATTGTCTGCCTACAGAAACTTTGTTTATCTGTCCCCTCCAACCTGTTTGCTACTGTAGTCCATCACCAGTATGTTAAAACAGCTACCATGCACCGTATTAAATTTTGTATAAAACAGAATTTATTGCATTGCAAATAAGTTGATAATTTGATTACTGAGTAAGCACTAATCAAAAATGAAATTGTAATTGCAGAAAGAATTCAGAAAAATCACTTGCATTAGTTCCAAGTATTGTGGTAAGGCATGCAACATAACAATGGTCAGTCTAAACAATGAATACTGTTAATGTTCATAAGTCATTTGTTAACAGATTCTTTTTTCTTAAGTGCCCTTTGGTCTTTGATGAACGTTGGGAAATATTGGAACATTATTTGTCCACTCGGTCTGCAAAATAAAAAAATAAAATCATTCATTATACATCCACTCTGGCTCCTCTGCAGGCAAACATTCAGTTCAGTAGCAGGCAGGCTTAGTTGAAGACGTCTGGTATACTTGGCTCTTCCTCACTGGAGGTGGATCTGCCTTTGTGAGTTAGACAGATTCTGAATTAGCAAGATGCAATATCACAGACTTTGGTTCCTTTTTTTAGTGTATAGCAGTATACCAGCAAAGGTCATTATCTGTCTGCCTGACTTAGTCAACATAAGCCCAATGATGACTGGAGAAAGAAGCACAAATGAATATATGAAAAATCTGATTATATGAATCAATTTTCTACAGTATATAAGTCTTGTCAGAGGGCACAAGGCTTTGAAATTTTGTTTGCTCTATCATTCTGTTGATAGAGTCCTGCATTTGGCACCTAATTATTTTCCAGTATCAGCCTTGGAACAGGTGGTGTGTATCTCCCCAGTTTATTATATGCTTGACTAAAATATGGCCTGGGAAAGTATTGAAAGTACTTCCTCATCAGATATTGCTTACTTTCTTTCTCATCTTGTGAGTCTTATCATCCTTTCTGACCTCCTGGCACCTGAATGTACAAAGCAATAAACTGTTCAGTTTTTATGTGCCCAGTTTTGAAGTCTATTCTTAGTGATAGCACTTCTTTCTTTCTACTCCTTTTGCTGAAAGCAGATACTCATTGCAGATTTCCAAAAGACAGGCTGCACTCTGTTTGCTGCTAGGAAAACATGCCATTGCATGCCTTTTGATGAAAAACAGTCCAGAGGCACTTCAGCTAGGAAAACAAATCCTTAATTGCATGCCTGACCTGCATTCTGTTTTTAAGTGTCTCTGTTATATCGCTGTTCTACATAAAATAAAACACAGTACCTACCACAGAAATCTGGTCTTCTTTCTTGGACTTCCAAAACACATGGCGAGCTGGTCACTCCTCCAATTCCTCTGTAGGTCATTGTACATGTGCCTGTACTGCACTACAGAGTGGGGGATCCTTGTCAGGGATAACAGTTGCTTCCCCAAGTCCTTTCAAATATCTTTATTTTTTCCCAATCGTAGCCTGTTTTGGTCTACTCTTACTTCTGCATATCCTACTCTAGCAGTAGGAAGAAGAGGATTGTGTTCTCGGGTCTATATTACCACATCAAAAAAGCCATTAATCAAACGGTTTTATAACCGAAAATGCGGTTAATAGAATTTGCTTTTGTGGGGGGCTGTGCCCCCCACTAATTATATATACCAACTCCAAGATCGCACTACAGTGAGGAAAGGGGAAATTTTCTGATTTTCACTGTACCGCAGTCTCAATATACACAGTTTTTTTATTGGCATTTTCGGTTATAAAGCCGTTCAATTAACGGCTTTTTTGACATAGTAATATAGACCCATGTTCTCCACATCGGACAAGCTTGGTGCTCAACTGTGGGCTTTAATGGATGCCATCTTTCCAAAAACACCAGAGCAAGTATGATATGTGTAAGTTTGATACAGGGGAAACTAAGGCGTGAACCACACTCTTGAGATGTGACATCGCTCTTCCCAGCCCATACACCTATATAGGACTGCGGTGGGAGGCTGGCATAAGGGTTAAGGTATTTACCTTAAAAGCACAAGGTGCAGGGTTTGATTCTAACAAGGGGTAATTAGCTAGGATTAAAATGGCCCACAAGGGCAGTTAGCCTAGTACTAATCTATGAACCTAGGAACTCATAGCAGAGCAAAGGTTTGTTATGACAACAGAACATGTAGTTTCACTTTTTTCAGTTCTATTTTGTTTGTGTAAATAAATGGAAATCATTCTGCACTGTAATAGCAAGACAGAGGTTTGACCCATGAATTGTTTAATGTTCTTTATATATTTATTTTTTTAATAAATACAAGTATTCTTTGAATATAATACTATAATTGTGGTTTTACATGACTTCAGTGATGTTTGATACATGCTGAATTCAATTTCTGCAGCAATTTTTTTGTGGGAAGCCACAAAACTACTTCTATGACAGTACTTCAGCAAAGTCCAGCTTTAATATGTTGTGAGTTTTTTACCCCCCCCCCCCCCCCGTGATAGGTTATGGGTAGGTTTTGTACCCTGTTGTAGGAATTGTAACTGAAAACTAAAATCGAGTGGTGTGAAAGCAGAGTTTAATTTGTCATTACTAATCGCAGAAATACGTACAAACCATGCAGAAGGTATAGCATGCTGAGTATGTTGGCAAGTCCTGTAATTTCATGAGCTAAGTGCAGCTCACCTATAGCAAGCTGAATGCATTACTCCTATAAAAAGCAATATACGTCTTCACTGCAGTGTGCCATATTTGCATAAGAAGTTTTCAGATCAGCTCTAACTTATGCTAATCGGCCTCAGACAGCCATTTTAGGTTTCCTTGAGTTGCACACTTTGCTGTCTGGAAAATGCACAGATGAATGAAAAATGTTTACTAACAATAGAGAGAAATAATTTGGAAAAGACAACAATTGTAATTCATCCTGGTCTGTTGAACAGCACTCTTCTTTGTACCAGTAAGGCATGATAGCTACTGCCAACTTATGAATGACATGACTGAAATATGCAAGGTACCATTTTCGGTGCTGTCTTCATGTGTTGAAGGACTTAGTGCTGACAGCTGTGAATATCAGTGAATAAAGGACAGGTGAGAAGAAATATATTCCAGGTGATATGAATTACTGAATTAAACACTTTAACCCATTGACTACTATACCTTCAAAGCAAACACATTGAACCAGGGGGCAATACAGCACAGGCAATATTAACAACAACATCAGAAAATACTTACATGCCAGAAGTACGTATATCACCATATATTTGTACTTCTCTGATACACTGTCAGTCATGGTCCACATTTACTACAAGTATGATATAATGATGGCAGATGTCACTGTGTCGCTTTTATCACAATATTTGATTATAGGTTAATATATGATGTGACAGCAGGAAACAAGATATGGGAGAGACAAATTTAGACCTAAGGAGAATCAGATCCTTATGGATGCTCTGAGGAAATGTGGCAATAGCCTTTTTGGAAAAATGGAACCAAAACAAGCATAGACAACTATGGTATGGAATCAAGTAGTAGCTGGCATCAATGCTGTTTGTGGGTGGGTGGGGGATGAACCCTGGTACAGTGGAAGAAAAGAACCAATGGCATGGTGAGACAAGCCAGGATCAAATCTAGACAGAATGCAATCACCCATAGCATTACTGTTGGAGGACCTTCCATACTCCAACCTTTAATACCAGAGTCATGGTACTTTGGTTAATAAAAGACAAAACTGGATGCAGATGAGGATGCTGCTGGCATCATTATAGGTGATGTTTACACCAGTATCTTCTGACTCCTGTAGCAACAGTAGTGAGGCAATGTGGAAGGTTAGTTCATGTACCTCAGTTTGTTTCAGTATGCTACTGTACACTTACTAAAACTTGTACATATATATTTCATTACAAGGTATAAAATCAGTGTCAGATGCAGGAGAAAATCTGCAGATGAAGAACTGCAAGTTCTGTCATTGTATCTACACATAAAAAAATAAATCTGACACAGGATACATTAACACACAACAGCAAGTGTATAACTCCTTAGGAAGTGACAGGGGCACATACACTCATCAAAATGTAGATATGGCATTACTTTGTAGGGGTGGGATGAGGGGACATACCATACAGCTCAACACCTACTTTTGGTGCACAGTCTGAACCTCTTGGTGAAGAGACTACCCTTTCAGAAGTCACACCCATTGCCAGAGGTGCCAGAGACACATATTTCCTTGGGCACTCAGCCTCACATGTGCTGTGACATAGCTGAAGCACAGGCTACTGTTACTGAGAGTTAGCAAGAGATGATAAGAGTAATGCAGGGTATAATTGCGGACCTTCAGCAGTACATGGAAATGACTGAGGTACTAGACAGTACCATGATGATTCTTATATGCAGTACAGTTGTACACATAGCATCCATGTCAGCTTCCATGTGCACACCCATCAAAACATATCAAACATACATTGGAAGCTCAGATGGATGTGGCTGGGGAAAATGTTCACATATGTGGTGAATGAGTAAGCCACATACCATGTGCATCTCAGGAAAGTGCTGCAGGCATTCCAGTAACTTCATCAAAAAAGGCAGACCATATCAGATTTCCACAACACATGGTAATATATCAAAGTCAAGGTCCATTTCCCAAAGCACTGTTAAGTTGTATCCAGTAGATCTTGCCATTGGAGCAACTCTGTATCAAACCCATATGACAGCACTTGATCTCAGTCTCTGGGATCATCACCCATGCTATCCTAAGGTGACATTGCGTAGGACACCTTCCAACTATAACTTACATTTTAAAAATCAGTAACAAGGCTGCAATGCTCATCCACCAGTCCCACTTACACAAAAGGCTATTCCAGCACCTCCTCCTGGAATTTTAAAAATTCCTAGCAGAAAGTACCAGGAAAAAAAAGAAAAAAAAAATGCCCATAATTACTTTGCAATACCTAATATTCAGCATAGCCTGACCTGGACACTGCATGTAAAAATAACACAACAACCATGAAGATGTATTACACCACGTGCTGTCCACACTCACTCCCTGCCTGTGTAACTAGCACTTCTACCACTTACCCCTCAATTCAGTACAAATGCTGACCTATGGTCTTTTTATGAATGTCAATATCTCGATTGCTGAAAAATAAAGCAAATTCTAATGTACAGTGTAAGCTGAAGATGCATCACACAGTGTAGCCCACAAATAAAACTGGATGCATCAAGTATTACATGTGTAACTGTTTTTACTCAGTGTTACCAAGTGAATATTATAGTTATGCACTAGACATTGCCTCTTTGCCTGCCTGGCTGTATACTGTTCAGGAATCTGCTGGGCAGGTTGCTGTGCTGCTTCCATTGCCTGGCCATTATCACTATAGTCAATAGTGGGAGGAATGATAAAGAGAGCTACATTGCCTCATTCGGATATTGGCTGTAACATTTGCACACCAGGCAGATGCACGATCATATTATGCAGACTGCAGCAGGCAGTAAACTTCCTGTATCCAGTGGCAAAGTAATACTGAAGGGCACTCCCAGACAAACCCAGGCAACAGAAATGGGCTTTGAGCAGGCAAAACACTCACTCATTGACTATCCATGACTGAGACTGAGTGGTGTTGAAGCACTCATTGGCAGCTGCCGGGGGTTATAGACTGCTGTTATTAGCCAAGGTTTGATGGGGTAGCCAGAATCACCTGCAAGACATAACAGGGGGCACATAACAAGAACGAAGGCTAGGATTACTTGACTACTCAACATTACCTACACTACCACTCTACAGATAATGAAACTGCTAATAACAGAAACATTAAATGCTTTGTGTTTACTAACTCAGTGACCATGAGGAGTGAGCTTGCATGGCAAATATGAGAATCGTGAGCACTGCCATGATGCTGGATCAACACATTGATGGTGCACCCCCACACATCACAGACTACCTGGCAGTTTATGGAATGGTAGCCGTTCCTACTTTGGTACTACTCCACCCGTGGTCCAGATGAGGGGGGCCGCAATGGCAATACAGATGCACTGTATCACACCTAGCTCCTTGGGGAACTATGTCATCCCATAGAAGGCATGTGTGATACTGGATTGATCCTGAGGTGACTGTGGGAAATAGATGAATGACTCCACATATGCCAAGAGTATGTCAAGGATCTGCTGAACTGTCCTTGAGACAGAAGCCTGTGAGATAACCTGTGTGCCACCAGTTTGTTTCGGGAAGTATAGAGATGGCTATGCATACCTTGGTATCTCTTTGTATCCACTGGTAAAGGAAGGGTACACATCTCTCCATTTCCCTTCCATGAGCCATACAAATGTATCACAATACATAGTATGTTTATGTCCACTTTAAATTTTTCAATATTTCCTGATCAGCAAATTTCAGGCGGGTCAGCTTTTTCTTTATGGCTGGTAAATACATATGGGTGAATCTGGTTTTGGCACAGCCAAAAGGAGCAGCTCAGAAAAAGAATACAGCTAAGCTGGAAGCAAATGCAAGCATCTTCATGGATTGGAAAGAAGCTAGAAAAGGCACGACGTCAGCACGTGGCAAAGAAGCACATCCAAAAGAGTGAGTATGAATCACACAAGGGAGGAAGATTTCCTAATATGCATAACATAGGCACAGATTTTCCTATGCTCCTCATTTACATCTCATTATACCTTAATCTGCATACTGCTTTCTCATGCTGCTTCTGAAAGGTATGTCTCTGTACAACTGATGTCTATGAATTGCACCTTAGCTCATCTTAGTCAGAGCTAGTAAAGCTTCTCACTGCACCTAAGTGCAATGACTTTGAGTATCACCCATAATTTTTTTCTTTAATCAAATGTTTTTTTTTCTTTAATGATATATCCCAATATTTACAGACCCCAAGTTATGAAACAAGGAAGGAAATAACCATCTGCAGTGACGACCAAATCACTTCAGTACAGCGAACAAACTGACAATACAACTGGTGTGTGCCAAAACAAAATGTTTTCTTTACTAAGCAGGAAGCTGATATTTTTCATTCTGTCAGTCAAGAGCTTGAAAGTTTTCTGGAATAATGTAGTTGCTGGGATGGAAAGGATCGTTATTTGTCCTCCTCCTGCTCTCCCTTTTCATTAACAACCTTAAATCTGATCTCAAGATAACATATAAATTCATAGGTTCATAGACTATTACTTGGCTAATAACCTTGGGGGCCTTTCTAAGCTTAGTCAAGTTTTCCTAAAAAAATAATCATATCTTGTATCCCAACAGGACATTGAAGACCAGGAATTTATAAGTTACCTCTATCCATAAGGGACATGGGTGCCAGGCCTGGTGTAAATTTCCTATTCCCCATCCACTGGTCTAGTTTGTACTTAAACTGGGTAATAGATACACTCAGCTTCACATGGATGGGAAGCCTGTTCCATAGGAGGAGCAGTCTCTGGGACACATACCCGTCTCCTCAGAATGCTCTGTTTAAGTCACAGACAAAACTCAAGTCCTTAGACTTTGCATTTCTGGTTCTCTTTGACTCACTAATATGCAAGACACTCATAAGTGTGGGGTTTGAGGATGTCTTGTAAGCCAGGCATAGATCACCCCTCAGCAACCTATAGGACCCTGAATGTTGGGAAAGGGCTTTAAGGTTATCTGTAAAAGGCAGGTCTGTTATGACTTGCATTCTTTTTTGTAAGGAACCTCTGAGGTCACTTTAGGTACGTACTGAAGGGTCATTGTACTGTACTAACCTTTTGGACCTAGATGCCATGACCTTACTTATAAGTTGTGCAACATAAAAGGATTTCCTCACAACTGTGGTGACATAGTAATTGAAGGTAAGGCTACTGTCTACATGCATATCCAGGTCCCTGTCCACTGGTTTGGATATTAGAGGCATATTTTCAACATAGTAATTAGCTGGGATAATTGGCTTCCCAAAGGGCACAATTATGCATTTCTTAGCATTAAATTTAAGACCATGGCTTTGGCACCGTTTGCCAGTCAGAGATAGCCCTTCTTGAAGAATGCTGGGGGGGGGGGGTTGATGATAACTCTCAGCTTGCAATCATCTGCAAACTTAGTCAGCCATAAACCTTCAGCATCTGCTTCCATTTCACAGAAATAGATGCCAAAAAGGAGAGAGCAATGGTACTGAGCCCTGAGGAACTCTGCTAGAGAATGGCCTTTTGGTGGAGGTGGCCTCACCTATTTTGACCTCCTGGGTTCTATCATCAGTCTGCCAGTTGGCTATCTAGTTGGTGATAAAAGTGTTTATACCTAAATTTGTGAGCTTGTCTATAATGCCAGAATGGAGTATTGTATCAAAAGCCTTGGCCAGGTTGAGGTAATCTGTTTGCATAGTCTTACCTTCATCCAATTCGTTGATGATCCTCTCAAAAAAGTCCATCAGGTTTAATAGGAATGACCTTCCTTTATCAAAGCTGAACTGTGATGTGTCCAGCATTTGAAAGTTACCTATGGCCTCATTTATCTTGTCCATGATGATTCTTTCCATGTCCTTACATATGAGGCTGATAAGACTTATGGATCTGTAGTTACCCAGATTAGTGGTTGGACCTCCTTTGTGCAGGGGAATGACTGTAGCCATCTTCCACTCCTTGGGCACAAAACTTGACTGTAAGTTCCAGCTGAAAGTAATTCAAGTGGACTGGAGAGGTCATGTTTCATACTATTTATTAAACATCCCAGGATGTTATTTGGGCCTATTGATGTAGCGTTTTTGACCTAAGAAAGTGCATTGATGACCTGTTCCCTAGTAATGGTTGGGCATGGCAATGGCCACTGGTTTAGTGTGGGTGATGTCATTTACCATATGTTCTGTGCATTGCTGCATATTTCCCCCAAGATTACAGACATAGCTGTAGAAAGCTTTGTGGTTGTACTTTGCCTGAGACAATATTTTTTCTTTAAACTTAGCATTTGAAGTATTACTTAACCTTCTTAGCTGCCTGTTTAGATTGGTCAGGGAGATTTTAGTATGTATGGCTTTGTTTCGCCTATGCCATTTTTTTTTCTTTTGTTGTATAACCGACTGATATTGTGATTTCACCAGGGTGGCTTATCTTTTACGTTTGCCTTATTCGTAATATGAAAAAGCACAGCTTACTCTGTACAGCTATCAATATGGCTGTACAGATATTTTGTATTGTGTCTACTGGGTTTCAAGGTGCTTGGAATTTAGTCAAAGTGTCACTTTGTAGAGAGAGGTTAGCCTTGGAATCGTTCCTAAAGGTTTTTGGTTTTACTGCATTCTTAAATTTAATTTTTACTTCAAGAAATGCTGCCTTATGGTCAGATCTGACAAGCACAGATAATACACTGGGTGAGGAATATATCCCTCATGTTCTTGAGTACAAGGGCAAGGATTTTTCTACCCTGGGTCGATATTATATTATCGAAAATTAAATTTGCTGAACTGCATCTACATCAAAAATGCAATTCAGTGAATTCACTCTTGGGGAGGCTGCCCCCTACACCCTCGCTAATTATATAAACCAACTCCAAGATTGCACTACAGTGAGGAAAGGGCAAATTTTCCAATCCTCACTTTACCACAATTTCACTATTATCAGTTTGCTGAACTGCATTTCCGATATTCAGCTGCAGTAGTGCAGTGGTAGCATTGTCGTCTCACAGCAAGAGGTTCTCCCATTCGATTCTCGGCTGGAGCTCCTTCTGTGTGGAGTCTGTATGTCCTCCCCATGATCGAGTGGTGTTCAAAAGACATGCTGAATGGGCGTGCCTTCGCTGAAGGTTGGGCATCAGTCTGGCACCTCAACACCATAAAAATCTACTGCCAATCATTAGCGGACCAGAGTTCTGCTGTGGTGACCCCTAACCAGGAAAAGATGGAAGAAGTTTTCAAGTATATAATACAGACCCTTGTACCCCTGGTAGTAAAATGTATCAACTGTTCCAGAATGTTGGTATTAACAAAGTTTAGGAATTTCTGGGCTTGTGCATTAGAAGTGGTGTAGGATTCCCATGAGATCCCATGAATATTGTATTGTGTTGAACGATGAGAAACTCTAGTACAATTGAGACAGGTAGTATGGGTTTCCTGGGACATGGAGGGAGACCTATATGTTGCAAGGATATGGTACAAGACCCTGTTTATGGTGAGATGCACATGTCATGCTTTTTTACTATTCTGGATGTGAGGCTGGTTTTAACATAGACTGAGACTCCTCCACATTTAGTTCCCTCCTGTACAGTAGCTGGTCTTAAGGTGTGAAAGGTTATAACATTGCATTGCTGGGGTACTCTCAACGACTCTAAACCAAGTCTCCATTACTACACATATGTCTTCATTCTCTAGAGAGAGGAAGGTTTGCGGGGAGTGGAGTTTCTTGTTAAGACTGCTAGCACTGAGCAGTACCACCTTCAGATATTCCTTCATAGGTTCAGTTAAGTCTGCAGGCTTATGCATTTGACATTGCCTCAAAAAGGCACTATGGGGGTAGAAAAGGTCTTTGTGAATATCCAAAGGAGGGGATAAGTGCAGGCCATCCCTGGCAAAACAACGTGATCTGCCAACCATGTCCTTTTAGGCCATCAAATATTTCCCCCATTGTACTGACACCAGAAGCTAAGTCAATTGTTAAAATCAATCATTTTTCTGTTGGTAACATGGCATCATCCTTGGAGAAGTTAGTATGCTGCTCAGTGCTAGGCTCATACCAACCTAAGACACATAATCAGTGAGCTCAATCATGTTCATATAGTCAAGGGAGGTATGTCTCAGGTCATTAACACCTTCATAGACTGTGACAGAGTCATACTGGTACATGTGGTGCACTGATCTGAGTGCCTATGTGATTTGATGGATCCTAACCCTGAAAGACAGCTAATGATGACTCTCTCCTTACTCAGTCTGGTGAGGGAGACATAAGTTTACCTCACTATAGAATCATCAATGACCAAGAAATTTGACTGTGTGCTGATTTGTCTTAAGGGTCTAGCAGTAGAGGCAGTGGATACAGTACTATTATGTGTAGCTGTTGGTGGTGTTTTAATGGAGTGTTTACTTGATGGCTGAGGACCCTTTCTTTGATTGTGCTGTGCAGGAGGTCTTAGTATTTTAGGAAGGTTACCTGTAAGTGCCGCAGCATAAGAAGTTTTATGTGTAGGGTCTTTACCCTGCACAGTAGACATGGTGCCAAGTGTCACTGACAACCTCTATAGGATTAGTTTTGGTAGTATGAGAGAGTTTTGCATCCAGTGTTAAAATGTGTTTACACCTTTTGCATACTTTATCTGGGTTGTCAGTGTACATGAGGCAATTACTACAATGCCTCAGAATACCCTTCACAACCAGATTGTCCATAGAGAAAGTGAGGAAGTGCATATCCATGGCTACTGATCTACTAGGGAGGAGTGAGGGAAAATTTAAATATTGAATAGGACAACAAGACAAGGAACCTGATGAGCAATGCTCAGCTATGCCCAAACTAGATGCTCTAATAGTTAAAAAAATCTGTCTAGACAGTTTTGCCACAAGAGTGTAGATCACAAACCTTCCTAATATAAAGTATCTGGTTTGAGCCACAGTACTTAAACCAGGAAAAAGACACTTAAAATAATAGGTACAATAAGCTTTCACTAGCAATTCCCAGCTTAAACGGGTAGAGGTTACCTTCTCCTTCCACAAGAGTGTAAACCGCAGACCTTCTTAATGTAAAATAACTGGTTTGGATCTCAAGCGCTTAAACCAGAACTAAGACAGTTTTAGAATAACAGACACAATAAGCCTTCAACCAGCAATCACCAACACAGAAAGGTGTGAGCTACTTCTCCTGCCACAAAAATGTAGACCACAAACCGTTTTTTATGTAAGATAACTAGTTTAAAGCCCAAGTGCTTAAATCGGATCTAACAGGCTTAGAATAGCAATTATGATGTGATCAAACTACTAATAAGCAATAATAAATGTAGCAGATTACATGCAACTGAACACTTTAAGAACTTGCAGCAAATAGCTACATAATGTAGGAAGAAGCACAAATATAGTAAAGGCAGCTGAATAAAATGCATTTTTTCTTAGTAAGTGACAAGGTTGGAAACAGAAGCTAATTCAAGCTTAAGAGACTTAGGAGGAGGGCCTTCCCAGTTGATTTCTCAGTGTTCAGTAGAATGAGCTAATGAGATGACACTGTTAGGAGTGTTCAAAATCAGATTTATGGTAGGGGCGGGCAACTCAAAAGCTACCAAGTTTAAAACCACAACAGTAGCAGGGCAGGTAAGTAGGAAAAATCAAATGTAGATAAAGATCAGCAATAATTATGGAGATGACTTTCTTCACCTGCAATCCTGTAAATGCACGTCAACCCTTCAACACAAGCTACAAGATAGATTTACTAAACTATATCAGTGGACACAAAGCAATATGCACCTAATTAACTCAAATAGATTTAACCCTGCTGCTTGGATCCCCATATAAATTACAAATATTCTTCAATAAATATTTATAACATCATGGGGAACACCCATCCTAATGTGACAGAGCAAAGGTTGTTGGAAGTGATTCCAGATCCCACCCAGTGTCTCAATAAGTAAAGAGATGACATTTTTAACAGTGCACTTCACCAGAGCTATTCATCAACTAAACTTCAGCTACAAGATCTCAAATCTTTCTACATCTACATGCCATGGTCTTGTTAGAATTGAATACAGACCCTAATACCAATACCCAGAGAATTCAAACAGCTATAAGCAAACTTTCAAGATTTATCCTGGTAGCAGACCTACAAACTCATTACTGCCAGCTGCTACAACACTTCATCTTGTTCCCATTAATGAAAGAGCCTCCATACTGTTCAGTGCTCAGATTTTTAAGTTAATAAAATTGGACAGTGCCTACACTTGACAACCAAATTACAAATCAAACCACAAAACTATGACCTAAGAGATGCTTCAGCAGAAGCCCTGTCACTCATCAGTCTCTGCTACAAAACATTAATGGGAGAAAGAACATTTTTCTAAGCTTGGCCCACCTGAGATAAGTGAACAAAACAACCTAAAATGATTTAAAACTAAACTGAAGGAGCATTTAGTGAAAGGATCCAAGTGTTCTTGCTACAAGGAAAAGGAGTGGTATCTGTATAGCATACACCAGTCAATCACTATTATACTTGTGTTGCTGTACTTACTATTATAACAATGTGAATTCAATACTAATGGTACATATTGTAAGTACCTTGCTCTTCAGCTAGTCCACTAAATATTTTCCATTTTTTCCATTGTAGACAACTATACTATAATGACCAACTCTTTTACCCCATGAACAAGCCGTAATAAGTGAATGAATAAATAAATGATAAAATAAATAGAAGAAATTCCTACAAATTTTCAATTTCCTAGCAACTAACAGCTGCCACTCAAGATGTTTTTGCTGAACCAGTATGGTTTCCTGTGCTGCATTAGTAAAGTCTGAAACCCCCAGCTTTGTCCCACTTGGCCAAAACAGATGTGCTAAGATTAGCTCGACTTCAATTCTAAATTATACGTGATTGTTTTGGGTACTTCTTATAATTAATGTTGACTTGTGTGCTTGATGTGTTTAACTATATCTAATGACAACTGTTTACCACAGTGCTCAACACTGTATCAACTCTGCTGATTCTTCCCTTGGCCTAGCACATGACTGAAAATGATCCACAGAACTTAGTCCACTTAGCCATGTGTGAATGGGTGAATAAACAAATAAGTCTTCGGTTTATTCCTGAATGCCCATCCTTTTCCTTTGAGCTGTATATGCTTAACACCAGGGTCATCTACTTATTAAAATGAGGTGCATTTTGCTTTGTTTGGCTATGGAGTCATTTCTCTCTTTGCAACTACTGCATAATGCAGATTTTTTTTCTCCTTATTTACTTACTTAATTCTGTCCTTGAATGTGCCATTTCAGTGGTCTGTGTCCCATAACAGGTCATCTCTAGGTAAATAATAAGAAAGTGTACATATTTTCCAGAAGTCTTATACATTTAGGGACAGGTTTCCAAAAAGCCCTACACTATAGTAATAGTGTTTGGAGTACGTAAAGAAGCAGCATAACAAACAGAGTTCATATGTAGTATACATGAAAATTGTAACACTGATTATGCAGACATATATATATATATATATAAAATGCAGGAATATAGTGGTTATGGTTATACAAACACAGACACAGAGACTTGTGCATGTCCATGTGCATACACACACACATACACACACACACACACACACACACACACACACACACACACACACACACACGCACACACACACAAACACATTTATATTATTTGACTATCATTATAGTCAACATCTGTTTAGTCTACACAGTTTGATACAATAAACAGATGGTTGTCAGATGTCTGAGATTTCTACATTTTCTGAAGTTGGGGAATATGCCGTTTTCCTGGTAGTATGTGATCTCTGAGTTAGTATGTTAAATAAGCAGGGGATAAGGGGGGTGAGGAGCTTGCCCCTTGCAATAAAATATGTGAGAAAGACCCAGCCAAGCTAAAGTCTTCACTGTGTAATACCTTAACCCTCCCGTAGTGAAGACCAATGGGATATATAAAAATGATCCCTTAAGGACATACCAGTGTTTCAGCCACATGATTTATGAATGCCAATGATTATTTACTTATTAATTTTTACTTGTAAGACCTTTCTCTTACTGAAACATAACAAAAATAATAAACTACAGTACTTAGTGTCTCTTTAGGCAGGCTTTTCTACTAACTACACCTGCCCCTGGTTAATTCTCTGCTTTGAATCTCTTTCTGCTAACCCCCATATAATTGCTATGATTCTGTAACAATGCACCTTCTGCTATTATTTGTTACCTTGCTCTTTCTCCTAACACTTTTTCTAGTGACATTACATTTTTACTCTTTCTATCACATAAGACTTCTTACCTTGCTCACCTCTAAGTGTATAGATAGTTTTTTCCTCCCCTTCCATACTTCTTTGCCATTTCAGCTAGTGCAGCCCTCTCCATTCGCCCTTGCTTTGCATGGGCTCACTCTGCTTCCCTACCCTAACCCAAATCCCATACCCCCACTATCCCTAGTTTTATATCTACAGGAAAAACCTCCTCTTCCTGTGCACAACTCCTCCTCTTCCTATCCAAGCAACCTATCATTCTGCTACCCCTCATCTGTCACTAACACCCACTACTCAAATCATAATATCCATATCTCCACCATTGAGGATCCACCTATCTAGTTATACCTCTCTTCCACAGCACTCATCAGCCTCCATCTCATTGTTTACATGCACCATTACCTCCTATTACACTCTTCTTCAGCATTTTTTCTCCCTTATACATGTTATATCTCTACAGCTGTCCTATGTCTTCTTTCAGCCTTCTCTCTGCTCCACATCCTTAGCATCCCATATTCTACATACCTATTCAAATTCCTGCCTAATGCTTTTTAATTCTTTTTATTTTTTTAATTGGTTTTATTTCCTTATATAATGTAATTATATATACATAAACCTTCTATTCTCCATCATTGTCTTCAAGAGACTCTTGTTTCTAATACACACCAAATATGCTCTTCATCCTTCCATCCACACATCTAATCCTACTACTATCACCCCTTACATGCTATATGATACATATTGCACCTATGTCTCAATCCCCACCCTTACTCATACTGCCTATGTCACTTGCCAGTCATTGACTATTACTATTGCTTCCAACGTATTTGGCTTGCCCTCCTATCTCATTTTCAAATATAAAATTCTTAACCCTTCTCCCAACCCATATAAGGTAACATTTAAATGTATTACTAACATACCTAAGCCCTCACTAGAGTATGCATACTGTAAAAAGATCATATTATGTGACAATGTCCACCCAAACCCAAGTCACGACTCCCTTTCTTCTCCACCTTCTCCTTCTTCTACTGTAACAACATGTACTAAAAATTTGAAAATCATATCCATGAATATTCAAAGTATAGTAAACAAAGTCTCTGAATTTCATTCCTGGATCACTCGTTACTCCCCAGACATTATTATTCTTTCAGAAACTTGACTCAAAGCACAGAAATTTTCCCCTGGCTATACTATCACCTACTCAGACAGATTAAATGTAAAAGGTGGTGTAGTAGCAATCATGTTTTCTAACTATATCTCTGTCTCTCCTTTTTCTATTTCTCTACCTGATCCTTGTCTATCACTGTAAATTAAATGAGCATAAACACTATGTATATTTGCCTTATATATTCCCCAGGAAATAATATCCCTGGAAGACATTGTGCACTGGATATCCGGTTCAATTTCTCATGAAATAATAATTCTTGGTGATGTCAATATTAACTTGCAAACCTTCACATCAGACTACCCTTCCAATAATATCAATCTATTTAGTTTCAAACAACTCATAACTGTCCTTACTCACTTCAACAAAGCTAATAGCACTGGAACTACTCTGGACTGGATCCTAGTCTCAAATCCAAATGTTTACGACTCTTCAAAAAGCCTCCCAGACTCCCCCAGTGATTACCATCCCACCTGTATTCAGAAACTAGCAACTCACCGTATCAAACATCACCTATATAAAAATGCCATACCCTCTCAAATTTCAAATTTCAATTCCAAGATCTTTAATGACATCCTTAATAACATGAATTGGTCCATCTTCTATTCCATATCACTGGATAATGCTGCTCTAAAAGTTAATACAATATTTCATGACATTCTCAAAAGCCCCACTCCTATAAGAAAAAAGAGAGTTAAATTCATCCAATCACCCTGGCTATCCCCTTCTAGTAGAAAATTAATGTATGAGAGAGACAAAGCTTGGAGAAACTGGCAAAAATACAAATCTCAAGCTCACCTACAGACCTACAAACAAGGTCAAAACATAACAAAAAACAAGTTGCCGCTGATAAGAAATATTATTATGTCAACCCACAGGTTAACAAAAAGCACAACCCCACAAAATTTTGGTTCACTATCAAGAAAATATTATATCATGGAACTCCTAGTACCCATAACTCTTGTCCAAAACCTTAGAAACTGCTATTACATTTATAGACTCTATAGCCACCCTCATCCAAAACTCCCTACAGAATCCTGCTACCCCTGACAAACTTCAAAGCTTTAATCATGCCATTTTCAACTTAAAATCTGTCTATACTTCCTATATTAAAAAAATTGTTACACAAACTTCAGTGCTGCTCACCCTCTGTAGACAATCTCCCATATGAATATCTAAACATTGCTGCCTCCTGTATTGCCTACCCAGTCTCTATCTTGATCACTCCATCCATTTTTGAATCATATGTCCAATATCTGGAGAAAAATGTACATCATTCCTCTTCATAAAGGGGGAAACTCCACTAAAATAACAAACAAACTACAGACCAGTTGCAATCTTGTCACCACTTTCCAAGATCTTAGAAAAATGTATTCATAAACAACTTTTACAATACTTACTCCAAGAAAATCTATTAACCTTTACCCAGCACAGCTTTCACCCAGGTCATAGGACAACAACTGCCCTTGTTGCCTTTACAGACCATGTAATTAAAGCCAGAGATAGCAACAGTTTAGTCTCTTCCCTCTTTTTAGATCTCTCTAAAGCTTTGGATATAGTCTTACATACCAAACTACTCTCTAAAATGTCTGCCTTAGGCTTTTCCAGTACAAGTCACTTGGTTCTCTAGCTGCCTATCTAACAGGCTACAATCAGTTAAATGGCACTCTACTTATTCACCTTTTCTCCAGTTAATACAGGTGTCACAAGGCTTGATACTTAGTCCTCACCATTTTAACATATTTATAAATGCTCTACATACATCCTCCGAACAAGCTACACTTATACAATATGCCAATGTATCCACTGTCATTTGCTCAACTAATAGGTTCATAGGTTCATAGGTTGGTACTAGGCTAACAGCCCTAGGGCCCATACAAGCCTAGCCATAACAATTCCCTGGATATTTCTTCCCACACTATTTACTTCCCAATAGTCCTTCCCAGTTACAGTCTGTCACTCTATTGAAAACTGTCTCAGTGACAATCAGCTTTTCCTAAATCTAAATAAAACAAAGCTGCTCTTATTTCTCTCCAAATCCCAAACACACATAAAAGACACCTTCAAAACATCCTGTCTCAAAAATACTGAAATTGAAGTTGTACTTCATACAAAGTTACTTGGTGTCATAATAGATGGTCAACTGAAATTTGATCTTCATATTCAAAAATGCATAAAAACAACACAACAAAAACTGGGCATGCTCTATAGATCAAAAAGATTCCTTACCACACCTCAAGAATTACTCTAACCAATACATACTTCCTTCCTTCACTACTATATGCCTCACCCATTTTCACCAACATTCAGATCTCCACAACATCAAAACTTGAGCTTTGCTCTAACAAAGTAGCTAGATTTGCAGCCAGTTAGCCATATAACTCCCACTACTGCTCCACCCTCAGAAATTTAAACTAGCTTGAGTTACCTCAAGCTAACATAACATAAGACAGCATACTGAGCAATGTGTTAAAAGGCTGTGCTGATCAGCTATGCACAGTGCTCAAGGAAATATTTAACACCTCTTTTTGCCATGGTGAAAGTACCCTCATGCTACAAGGAAATTAACATCATCCCACTACCTATGAACACCATTCCCTCCAGCCCTAACAACTACAGACTAGTCACTCTGCCATCCACTGTTATGAAATGTTTTGAGCGGCTGATCAAAAAGCATCTTTCATCATGCCTACCTCCTGATTTTGAATCTCTGCAGTTTGTGTACAGAGCTAACCGATCCATGGTTGATGCTATATCAGTAGCACCACAAATCTCCTTTGAGCAATTAGAGGGCAAATACAACTATGTGAGGATGCTGCTCATAGACTTCCGCTCTGCATTTAATACAGTGGTATCAATGCAGCCGATAGAAAAACTGGCACATTTAGGAATCAGTAAACATCTCTGTAACTGGATCCTGGTTTCCTGATTGAGAGACCAAAGAGGGTGTGTTCTGGTAAGAATACATCAAAGTGCATCATGAATTGTTTTGACTGCTGTTTTAGCTACTTTTCTGTATATATATATATATATATATATATATATATATATATATATATATATATATATATATATAAGTCCAGATTCAGATTTGCTGTATCCAGGACTGTATGTAAGCTTCTGAGACCCCTCCCCCAATCTTTCTGTGTTGGAAGGAAGCCTTCTAGATTATCAGTGGGAGTGGTAAGCACTAGGTAACCTATCTACCACATAAGGAGTGGTTCTGGTCCAGAAATTGTAGTTATTGGCTGTTTGTGCAGTTTTTCCATCTCTCTCTCAACTTTCTGATTTAAAAGCCCACATTTGCACTTGTTTCCCCCCTTTCCTGTAACTAGTTTAGTCCAGATACAGATTCTTAGTTTTAGCACTTGAATTTGCTTATTCGTGATCAGCACTCGTTCAGAACTTGTAAGCACTAAATAACCTACTAATTACTACATCACTCAACCTTCCTCATTACCTAGAGGAAAACAGTTTTGGTACTTACTTTCCTCACTTGCTTAGAGAAAAACAGCTCTTGTACTCACTTTCCTCACTTATCTAGAGGAAAATAGTTTTTTATTCAGGCATGTCCAAGGATCAGCTCCCTGTGTTCTCTCCTGTCTATCTGATGAATCTGGGCATCTTGGGGCAATGTAGATATTGCCTAATGTACACAGACAACCCTCTCCTCCTACCACCCAACACTGCTACCTGTGAGAGATGTACTTATCTAGCCAAACTGGAGGTAAAGCTCTCTTCAGTCAAGACTGAACTTGACAGTCAAGAGGAGAAGGTAAACACTTGCACCACACCACACTCATCACATAGTCTCACTAAATCTACACCACCAAAATCCAAACATAGAAACACAAAAACATTCGTGGAGGCTCTCAATAATAATCTGCTCAAGCAACAGAGACCTCCAAAGCAGAAATGCAAGCAACCACCACCCCCAAACACAACCCAAATGACACGTAGCCCACAAACTCAGTCTGCTACTCAACCACAGCCAATAAGGCAAAACAATGAACCCAACACACTAGTCATAGGTGACTCTATAGTCAGGCACACTGATGTCCCACTCACCAGGCTAAACAAGGAGAAGGTTACTGTCAGCTGCCTATCGGGTGCCAGGATCCACCACATAACCCATGCACTCAGGTCACTCCACAACAAGTACAAATATGACTCTGTCATTGTCCATGTTGGTGTGAATGACCTGAGACTTACCTCCCTGGACTTCATGAAAAGAGACATGGAAGAGCTCTCTGATCTTGTAGCCCAGGCAGGTATGACCCTAGTCCTGAGTAGCATTCTGCCATCACCCAGAAAGATGCCGTAGTACAAGGACAAAATGATTGACTTCAACAGCTGGCTAAGCTTCTGGTGCCATTCTAAAGGGATCTAGTATCTGTCTGCCTGGAATGACATGATCGACAGATCATGATGCTTTGCCAGAGATGGCCTGCACCTGTCACCCCTGGGATTCTGGATGCTGGCTAAGGTTCTTGCAGCCCCTATAGTGCCTTTTTTAGGCAAGGTTCAAATGACAAATTCACCACCATAACAGGAACAGGCAAGCAAAAACTGAGGGTGATGCTACTCAATGTTAGAAGTCTAAATCTCAAAATGCACTCACTCGAGGCACTCCATAAAATGGAGAACATCGATATCTGTGCAGTGACTGAGACCTGGTTCAAGGCTCCAGAGAGCACCCTTGCACTACCAGGCTATAACTCATACCACACTTTTCAGCCATGTAACCTGGACCAGAACACAAAAGGTGGAGGTGTGTCCATATTCATTAAGGATATCCACACCTCCAGGCTAGTTGCTCAGCATAATGCAGCCAAGGTTATCCAAGTGCAACTAACTCTGGGCAAAACTGCAATCCAACTTGTAGCTTGCTACAGATCACCCACCATGCCCCAGGATTCCCACTCCTCTTTTCTTCATGTACTGGAAAATATTAGGGTTCAACCAAACACCTTAATAATGGGCGATTTCAACTACCCCACCATTAACTATAAAAACTACTCATGTACCATCTCCTTCGCTCAACGCTTTCTGAAATTCATAAACTGCAATGCCCTGGATCAACTTATCCACACCCCCACCAGAGGCAACAATATCCTAGATCTAGTCATTACCAACATGAGTGACCGGTGTTCCACACCTGAAGTCAATGCTTCATTGGTCCGATCCGACCATAAGCTAATTACCCTAGATATCCACATCCTGCCCCACCCCCATTAAGGAAACCATGGTAAAAAAATTCTCCAAAGCCAACTTCATGCTTCTTAAGACAGAAGTGGTGAACTTCATGACACTCATGCAGATGGACAGTACAGTTATGACTACTGAATCCTGCACAATTGCACTTTATAAGCACTTACATGAGTGCATGGATTGTGCTATCCCAAACAGAACCAAGACACTATCCTCCAAAAAAAGGAAGCCAATCTGATGATCCCCTGCCATAAACAAACTGTACAACAGTTTGGAAGAAACTGTTGCAAAAGAGAGTAAAATTCCATGAGTGGAGGAGCTCCCTGGTCAGCCTCAGTAAGAAGCTGCGATCCCTGATAAAATCCTCCAAAGCTAGTTACAAAAACAAAATCGCTACTCATTCTAAAAACAACCACAAAGCATTCTATAGCTATGTCAAGAATCTTAATGGCAACACTCAGATCTGCTCTGAGTTACAGCACAATGGCACTAAATATACAGACCCAATTGATATTGCCAACATCCTGGCAGATAGGTTCAGTGCTAACTTTACCCCCTCTCACCCCCTAAAGAGCCCATCTCTATACCGGAAGATTGCAAAGTTCCTGTAATCATGACTGCACAGGTAAAAACCACACTCTCCAAAGCCAAGAACACAGCATCCATGGGACCAGACAACTGGCTGCCTTCTACATGAACTACAGAATGGACTGGCACCTCACCTAAGTACCATGTTCAATCATAGCCTCACCTCAGGCTTTGTGCCTGCTGAATGGTGCACAGCAACGGTTATCCCACTCCACAAGGGGGGAGCCAACATGGACCCAGGGAACTACCGCCCCATTAGCCTGATGAGCCTGGTCTGCAAGGCCATGGAATGTATCATCATGGAACTTATAAACAAAGACATTGGTAATCTCCAAACTCTGGACCACAACCAGTTCAGGTTTGTAAAAGGCAGATCATGTCTCCTAAACCTGATAGACTTCTTTGAAGCAGTCACCAAAGCTGGAGACAAGAGTAATGTGGTTCACACAGCCTATCTAGATCTTACCAAGGCTTTTGACACCATCCCCCACTCTGGAATTATAAATAAACTCACTAAACTAGGTATAAATCCCTATGTCACAAGATGGGTTACCAACTGGCTCACTGACAGAACTCACACTGTGAAAGTAGCAGACTCCAAACCTGACTTCAGACCAGTGACAATTGGAGTACCACAGGGTTCAGTTCTGGGTCCTCTCCTGTTTGGTATCTACTTCTCTGAAGTACAGGTTAACACAGAAGGTCTTTGGCTAATGAAGTTTGCAGATGACTGCAAACTAGGAGCCATAATCGAAACTCCTAACGATGTGGACATCCTACAAAAGGGCCTCACTGAGACAGATGCCTGGTGTCAAAGCCATGGCCTCAAGCTCAATGCCAAAAAGTGCATTGTCACCCCCTTTGGTAAAAACTCTGTACCCATGAACTACAACATAGGTGGTAGTATACTTAACACCGAAAGTGTGATAAGAGACCTTGGGACACAGGTGGACAGTAGTCTCTCCTTTGATAATCACATCACCACAGTAGTGAAGAAATCTTTCTATGTGGCATACCTCATCACAAATGTTTCTCATCCAGAAAAAAAGAGGTCATTGTTCCCCTCTACTAATCACTCATTAGACCCATTATAGAGTACAATGCCCCTTTTGGTATGTACCTCACAAGACATCTACAACAACTGGAAAGGCCGCAGAAATACCTCACAAAGAGGATTACCGGCCTCAAACAGATGCCCTACGCAGACCATCTCAAAAAACTCCAGCTTTACTTTGTCACATATCGCCTACTCAGAGGTGATCTCTGCCTAACATACAAAGCTATGTCAAACCCAGAGCTGTTGGACATGCTCCACTTAAAGAAATCCCAATCCCTCCAAGCTACACACTCTAGGGACCTAAACCTTGTCACCACAATAAACAGAACATGCCGGAGGGACAGATTCCTGTCCCATAGATTTACCATACTCTGGAATAAACTACCTAGCTATATCAAACAAAGCTCCTCATTAGCACTCTTCAAGAAAAACCTTGATGATTGGATGGGCAATAGGAAATTCACCCCGGGGATCACCTCTGTGGCTCTGCTTGACAGTGGCACAGGAAAATAATTTTCTTGGGTGGCAAAAGCCAGGGTACCTTTTTGGCTGGGCTTGTACAGGCCCCTGGGGTGATAGCCTAGTACCTACCTATGAACCTATGATTAACTCCGGGGTTCCACAGGAATGTGTTCTCAGTCCACAGTTATTCACCATCCTAACCTATGACTGCTATGCTAGGCATATGTCCAACCATATCATCAGGTTTGCTGATGACACTACAGTCATGGGGCTCATTGCAAAGGAGGATGAAAGGGTGTACAGAGAGGAGGTGGCATCTCTGATCAATTAGTGTAAGGGGAACAACCTTGACCTGAATGTAAGTAAGACCAAAGAGATTATCATCAACTTCAGGAAAAGGAGAACAAACTGCCCCCTGCTCAGGATCAACAGTGAGTGTGTGGAGAGGGTTAAGAGTATGAAATTCCTGAAAGTACACATATCAGAGGAGCTCTCATGGTTGGGAAACACCAGCCAACTGGTCAAGAAAGGGCACCAATGCCTCCACATTTTAAGAGAGCTGAAAAAGCTTAGCTTCCTCCTCATATTCTCTCCACCTTCTATAGAGGTGCAATAGAGAGCATCCTCACCTGCAACTTCACAGTGTGGTTTGGAAGCTGCACAGTTACAGAAAGCAAGGCACTACAAAGAGTAGTGAGGGTTGCAGAGAAGGTAAAAGGTTCCAGTCTTCCATTAACAAAACATCTTTATTCTGCAAGAAGCATCCGAAAGTCCACCAAAATAATACAGGGGACACACATCCTGCTCATGGACTGTTTAAGTATCTGGCATCAGGCAGGAGATATTGCAGCATCTACTGCAGGGCTACAAGATTCAATAACAGTTTCTACCCTACAGTGATTAGACTTCTTAACTCTGGCACTAGTCCCAGGGGTCTAAACACATAAGTCAGTTTTTATTTATTTGTGCAATATATACTTACATATATTCCAAGTAAGTACAATATTTATTTATTATAACTATAGTCAGTATTATTTAACCCACTCAAGTGCAATATTAAACAAATAACTTATGCATTGTTCAATCTGTACTGTGTTTTGTGTTACTTTAAATAGGGTAGTTAATTTAACTTAGGGGAAGGTATTATTTTTGTATATGAATGTTGGTAAACATCTCTGCTCTTTCTTGCATGTATTGGGAGTAGTACTGGATATGTTAGCTATGTTTATTCCTGTACTTGTATGTGTTGATCACTTTCCTTTGTAATATCAAGAACTGAACTAATGCAAGAAATTGTGTTAAGGCTATACGTGTGTAGTTCTAAATGACAATAAAGTTTAGTTTGACTTTGACTATCTCAAGTTGACCCACCTCTTCCTTGCTCATAAAATGGTATACAAATCTTCATCCTGCCCACCAACCAGCATTATTCTTAACTATTACCTCTCTAATCATCCTCTTCAATAATGTGAGATACACCACCTTGAAATCCATAAACCAAAAAAAACAATTGGTCACTACCTGTATTCCTACTCAGTAGCCAAAGTGTGGAACAGTATTTCTACAGATATTAGAGAAATGCCATGTAGTCACATATGCAACAATCTCTAAAGAGATTTCTCCTTAACCCCTGGCTCTGTAAATGTCTTACACCAGGCTGACACTACCTGTTACTCCTTCCTTCTCTTCCTTTCTCTCCTCCAGACCTGGATCATGGTCAAATGAGGCACTAGGCAGTGTAGTAGATTGGGGCCCCCTCAGAGCAGCCCCTCCTGCAGCAACCCTAACCCCCTCCCAACAGCCTCCTCCCCAGCCATTCCAGTGTTCCATTACTTGGCTATTTCTCCCCAGTTACCATAAACTCTGTTCAAACCTATCAGTGTACATACTGTTTTCTTATTTGCTTCTACAATGATTACAGATATTGAAATAAAATAGCACAAAAACTGATAGCCATTTGCTAAACAAGCAGTACATTCTCAGAATGAAAACATAGTTAGCATGAGCAGTAAACTTCTCTACCATTGAAACTCACATCCATTGAGACCACATTAATACCTGCATTCAAATAAAATGCATCTAGCCATAGTATAATTAAGTTTTCCTTTGGGCTGTTTTCAAACGGGTCTATATTAGATGAATGAAAAATCCATTCATCGAATATGTAAAGATCAAAGCTTCACGGAAATCAAAAAATGGTATTGTGGGGTCTCAGTACAGTGAGGATTAGGGTATTTGCCCTTTCCTCACTGTAGTGCAATCTTGGAGTTAGAATATATATTTAGCGAGGGGTGTGGTGAGTGCAGACACCCACAATACCAATATTGATTTCCGTGACGTTTCGATCATTACGTATTCGATGACCAGATTTTTCGTTCATCTGATATAGACCCATTTTCAAACTATAGGCTCCTTGCACACATTTTTAGTGCCATGCATACATGTATGTGTTCTTTGATTCACTTTACAGATTGTATAAATTATGTTCCTTTTATAATACAGCACCACTTGTTAGAGTGTATTTCAAATTTGTAGTTTTGAACATTTCTCCAGTAAGCAATGAAACAAAATGTGTGACTCAATAATGACAAAACTGCTCATTTCAGAACATTGTAATCATAAAAGGCCACTCAAACTTCTCTCATTACAATCCACTGGTATCAATCAATGAGCTCAATCTCTGCAGAACTAAAAGTCATCTGAATAATTCCACATTAAAGAGATCTGTAACTAATGAAGAGGTTGCTACAGGCAAACAGCTTTACTGTCAGTGTTTTATCTACAAATTCAGTACCTGCTGCCCTTGAAGAAACAATCGCCTATGTTACATTAAATAAAATGGTAAGTGGAATGACTGACAGACTGACAAGTACATAGTTATTAGGCATCTCATGCAAAGGACACACTCAAGAGTGCAGAGCCCCTATCCCTCCTTAAAATGCACCAAATAATCTGCAGTCAAAAGGGCACTGCAATATCATCATTTTATATACATGATGTGGGAGTAGAATCCAGAGGCTTCTGCACCAAAAGCAATCATGCTACTAACACTGCTTTCAAATTCTAAAGTGCAAACAGTGACTACTATTTGATAATCAAAACAGTTAGTTACACATTAAAAACAGGCTTGGAATGAGCATCAGTAAACCTGTCTTCACTTGAAACTCACAATTCCATGAAAATGCACTGAAGCTCATAATCCCTTGAAAGTGCACTGAAACTCATAATTCCCTCAACATATACTGAAACTCAAACCCCCAATTCCATCATCAGTCTAGTAGTTGGTGTAGAGGATTCACGCACTTGTCTCCACAGAAGTTCACAATTCATTCAGCAGTCTGGTAGTTGATATAGGAGATTCAGGCTCTTGTCTCCACAGATGCTCACAATTCCATCAAAAGTCTGGCAGTTGGTGTAGTGGATTCAGGCTCTACCTCCTGTAACCAAGGTACAGGGTCAAGCCTGATCAAGTTAATACACTAAACTGCCCCCCAACTAGGGCATTACACACCATACCTTCATACCTCTCAACCTCTAGGACAAGAAATCTGGACAAAGTCTAAAATAATGGAGATACAATGGCCCAACAATCGAGATAGAGTTTTAATATTACTTAAATAAACAAACAACCAATGATGAAGATATGGGACAAATAACAAAAAAAAAAATAACCAAGTATAAAAAACACAAGTTCAGTAAAAATAAGGTTTAATCACACAAGCCTAAAATAATAGGGGGGGGGGGCAAAGGCCCCAAGATAGGGACAGGTTATAAATATTGCTCTTATAGACTTAGAAAAATGCTAGAATAACAGCATTTGTCTTATTGTGCATTTTTTGAAGAAAATGAAATCTGAAATTCAAATGTATGACATTATTTAGTTATTTCCATCGTCAGTGATTTACAAGAATACCGCACATTTTATGAGGAATAGACCAAAAATATGAGGCAAAAATGTATACATACTACAAAAATCTGGACAGTTGAGAGGTATGCATACCTCTCAACCTCTCAGCACAAGAAATCTGGACAAAGTCTAAAATAATGGAGATACAATGGCCCAACAATAGAGACAGAGTTTTAATATTACTTAAATAAACAAACAACCAATGACCAAGATATGGGACAAATAACAAGAAAAATAACCAAGTATAAAAAACACAAGTTCAGTAAAAATAACGTTTAATCACACAAGGTAAGCGCTTTCACGGTTGGTAACCACTTCATTAGACAATAGCAAATTAATACAATAAAGTTTAAAATGCAGTAATAGCCAATGAAAAACACTGCTTAATTAATGAGTAAAAAACAATTACAGCATTTAAACTGCTAGTATCTAATAAACTCTCTAAAGAATCCCTAGTGCAAAAAAATCCAAGTAGGAAGCATAATATACACAATCACAACTTTAAAAATACTCATATGGTATTAGTGTTTAAGTAGTCTCTGTTTTAAAAATGGTTTTAATAAAACCATGTCATTAATCCCAGAGTGGGTGTCAGCCTTGAAAAATAAAATCCATTTCTATTCGCATGCTTCTGTCTTACATTTCAAGTCACCACCCCTATTCCCTTCTGGTCATATGCACACTAAGATTTCATATAATTTCATCTAACATTCAGATTTATATATTTAATATATTAACAGTCTTATTTAGTAGCTATTTTTCTCCTCGTTTACCAGCTTGATTAATTGACATTTTCAAGAATATAGCTAAGTAAACATTTAAATCAGGTTTGTTTTATAAGTACAATTAACTAAAATTTACACAATTAATTTTTAATCAATTATTAAAGCCATATGCAATAAAAAGCTTGTGTAAAAATATTTGGCTGAAGTTTTTGAACTAATTTCATTGATTCATTCTGTTACTTGGTTCGAAGTGTGTTCTGTGTATTTTGGTTTGGTCTCATCACGTTTTTAGTTCTCATCTTCGTGTTCAAGTATGTCACAAGACACTCTTTTGGATTTATCCATCCATCCAGTGCCCGAGGGGTTTGCTCAATTCCAGGAGCAACTTTCGAATGTGATTGTTACAGCCATTCAAAAAGGAATTGACAAAGTTTCTAGACCAGGTACATTGGACCCTGGTGGGGGAAGCCAACGCATGAACACTAGTAATCGAACTGTATTTGCCAGCACACAGGATAATGGAAGTGGAGTAGAGTCGACAGACGTACCTTTCGTTGGTCCAAGTAGTGTGATGGATTATATTTCCAGAGACACAGAAAATCCCTTTCTTAATATTCAGGACATTGACATTCTCAATGCAGTAAGTAACGCTGTTGATTCTGATTTTCAGAATCAAAAGAATTGTAAGCACTGTATTTACGAACTTGAGAAATTAACATTTAAATATGTGACAATGGAAATAGAGATTTGTTATCTCTCGGAATGTGTTAAGAGAAAATGCGTTCTGCAAGGGCTCCGTTTTAACAAATTTCCAAATTCTGTGACTTTTGGTGACATTCTTTTCAATGAATTGATGGACTTGTTTAATGACTTTGGTGTTAAAATGATGGTTATTTTAATTAACCATTATACTGTTCAGTTACAAGCTATTAAATCACAAATGAATGATTTAGATCACAAAGTTAAGAACTTCTCATGCTTTTCTGTGCTTTCTAATATGTACGCCGGTATTACAGCAAGGGTGGATAGACAGAAAGCAACTATCATTACAAGGAAGCAAGAGAAACTTAAAAGGGACATTGCAGCTTATGCTAAAAACACTGCATATACTTTGAATTCTAAGTTTGAAATGGATAATAACTGTGTCACAAGTGATAACAGTAATAATTGTAATAGTGATTTGAATGGAAAAAGATATATGCAGGGCTCTGGCATAAGGTCTAGTAATAGTGGTGAGCCAATGGATGATATTGTTTCTACAAAAGACAAATGTGATAATAGTGCAGTTGTAGCCAACTCATCTAGTAATGGAAACAATAATGCATTTTCTGACAACAATGCCAATGCAAATAATGTTGACAACAACTGTGCTGAAGGTACATCCAATGGAGGGCCTTTTTTAGTGGACAAACAAGGAAACAAAAGGGGTCCGACTTGGTCCAAGGTAGTACAGAACAAACCCAAGGGCAGGTTGAGAAACAGAAAAAGGTGGTAGATGAAACTAATGGTGACAATTTTGAAATACAGATACACAATTTGTCCAAAACCACCTTTTCAGGTGAGACTATTAGTCTCCTGAAAAAAGGTTTTGCTTATATTCCTTCTAAAATTTCAATGTAGCAAGAACTATAATTGATTTTAGGTTAACCCTTAGGAAGTTGAATTTAAAATACATTATGCAAGACATTGATTGCATTTCTGTGCACCAAGGCCCAAGAAAGGCTAGTACTTACAATCCACCGCTTACTGGTACACTGCAAGTCTTTCAAAATATAAGTGAGGAAGCTATAAGGAAAATACCCCCTTTCAAAAATAAGAACAATTTGAGTGAATTTGAAATTTTGGCGTTAAAAGAACTAAAGGATAATAATGAGATCAGAGTCATGAAGGCAGATAAGGGGGGTAAAATTGTGATTATGGAAAATACACAGTATATTAAATCTATGGAAGATCTTTTGAAAGATGAAAATACATATCACAAAGTGGATTGTCAACAAATTCAAAGAAGTTTTTTGAGACTAGACACTAATTTATTTGATATGTTTAGTCAAGAAGAAATTGATTATACTACTTATAATTCCTTACAGCTTGAGTTCCCAAAAATGGGAAGTATGTTTGGTATTCCGAAACTGCAGAAAGATCTTGTTCAACCTCCGTTTAGGCCAATTATATCTGCGGACAAATACAAGACTGAAAACATTTCTAGTTGGCTGGATTATATTTTAAATCCAGTCATACAAAGTTCCAAGTATTATTTAAAAGATTCTTGGCACTTGCTGGAACAACTCACGGAACTAAAGCCAACAGTATCTGATTTTGTTATGGCATCTTTGGATGTTCAGTCGTTATATACTAGTATTGATCATGAAATTGGTATTGATTATTTAAGGCAATACTTAACTAGGCATACAAGTTTTAATGGAACCAAAGTCAATACTATATGTACACTTATGGAGTTTGTTTTAGACAATATTTTTTTCAAATTCAATCACACTTTGTATAAACAAACTTCTGGTGTGGCTATGGGAGCAAGAGTGGCTCCTGCCTATGCAAATTTGACCATGGCCCACTGGGAAAATAGTTTTATAGAAAACAGTGTCTATATAGACAAGATTGTTTTTTATACTTGCTATATAGATGATTTGTTTTTCTTATGGAGAGGGACGTTGGAAGAATTCCATGATTTTGTTTGTTATCTAAATGGTACCACCAGCTTTCTAAAATTTTCTATTGGTGAATTTGGAACTAGTATTAATTTTTTAGATCTGCATTTGAGCTATGATCATATTGTTAAGAAATTTTCTAGTAGAATTTATAGAAAATCCACCTTTGCAAACCAGTACCTACACAAGAATAGCCTACACCCCCATCATATGAAAAAGGGAGTAGTCAAAGGTCAATACATTCGTTTAAGTAGATTAACGTCTGAGACTGACATTTTTCATAGAGAAATGGGTATGTTAAGAAGTTTTTTTCTTAACAGGGGTTATCAGGCATCATGGCTTAGATCAATAGAAAAGGAAGTAATAGCACTTCACGACACTAAAGTAGGACCTATCCTGATGTTAGGATCACCACTGACTTGACTTTGTTCTTACAATGATAAGGAATTTACCAGTGCTTTTGTGATACCTATTTGTAATGAAATGTGGCTTATTAAAGAAGTAATAGTAGAAAATTGGAAAATAATATTAGGTAATCAACATTTAGTCAACGCTATAGGCAAGAAGCCAAATTTCATTTTCAAAAGGGTAGTTAATCTAAAAACCTTCTTGGAGAAAAAAAAAATAATTCTGGAAGTAACAAGGTGGGAGCTATTAACACCAGAGGGACTTATTCCTGTCACAATTGTAAACAGTGTAGATATATCATCAATTCCTCATCGGTGTATTTTTCACATTTACGGACTACTCACTGGTCCAGAAATTATTATACATGTCATAGTACAATGGTTATTTATATAGCTCAGTGTCAGACATGTCCTAGTTATTATGTAGGAATGACTACTAGAGCTTTTAAAGTTAGAATCAGTGAACACCTTTTAGCTATCAAAAAGAAAGATTTTAACAATGCATTAGCTAAACATTCTGTCAGTTGTAATGAATTTAAAAAGTTTATATTTTCAATTTTAGATAGTGTGGAAAGTGATGTATTCAGTGGAAATTCTAAGTTTTTATTAGAATGCAAAGAATCTCTTTGGCAGGTATATTTAGGAGCTGATAGGGCTCCTGGTCTTAATGAAGCTATAAATTTTAAATGTTTTTTAGAAATGAATTCATAAATTTATATTTAATTATTGTGTATATATATATATATATATATATATATATATATATATATATATATATATATATATATTATATATTTCAGTATTTATTTTCTTTGTACTAATAACGAATTATACAAACATGAAATGTGTACATATATATTTTTACACAAGCTTTTTATTGCATATGGATTTAATAATTGATTAGAAATTAATTATGTAAATTTTAGTTAATTGAACGTATATTTAAATTGAGTTGTATGGATGGTGAAGTTGTTTCTGAAGAAGTTCACGTAACATTAAATATGAATGAAAGCGCTAAAACAACTTGTGGTGTCTCATATTTGGCTGAAGTTTTTGAACTAATTTCGTTGATTCATTCAGTTACTTGGTTCGAAGTGTGTTCTGTGTATTTTGTTTTATAGGTAATAGTATTATAGGTTAATATATATGTATATAGTTTTGTGTTTGTGTGTGTGTGTGTGTGTGTGTGTGTGTGTGTGTGTATATATATGGGTCTACTTCAGATGATTGAAATCTCGGAAGACCAACATTTATAACACTGTGACCACAATACCTACATCCCAAAAACATGACACCTTATATAACACCAAAACAACTTACCCCTCTTCAATTAAATAAGCACAGCAGACACCAACACCATTGTAAAAGCAAACTAAAACACTACAAGCCAAACTACCTACTTGGCCTCACCCAGACCTCATCCACCAAACAATAAACTCAAACTCAAAAAATATTCATGATGGCCTGTAAAGTACTGACATGAATATTCATAACAAACACTTAAACAAAACTAAATATGTAGTTTCAACTTTAATGTTTTTGCAGCAGTGGAGGCTATGCCCACATGCACCCCCCCAAAACCACTGCTAATTAAAGATACCAACTCCAAGATCACACTGCACCCAGACCCTGCCCACCAACCAAGAAACCAAAACCCTTAAAAAACATCCACTGAATATTCATGATGGTCTGTATAGCCTCAACATGAATATTTTTAACAAACATGTAAATTAAGCAAAATTGAATATGTAGCTTCAACTTTAACATTTTTTTACAGGGGGCTGCAACCCCAAACCCCCTGCTAATTAAAGATACCAAATCCGAGATCACACTACAGCATGCACGTGAGCGGATTTCCTGCTCAGCTTGGACTATCGGACATTCAGACATAGAAGCTTCTGAATGTCGACATTATGAAGTTTTGCTTATGTGAAACTCTGTGTTTCTGGACTTAGCTTTATGAATTTCAGTCTACTGAGATTTCAGTTATCTCAGGTAGACCCATATACATATATTTATAGAACCAGTCATAGTGCATCTTCCACCTTACTTCCTCCCTTCTTTTATTTTATAATTTTCATAACATATAAGTATTTTAATTAAAAAATAGAAAAGGGAAATACGTATGTATCATGCTTTCACGATTGATATTGCTCATGTTTCCAACTTGATTTTCTTATTAGATATGACTTTGAAACATTTTTATCATTTGTATGGAAATTAATTCAAAATCTGAGATTGTTCATTTGGGTATACATGTGTTTGTAGTCTTAAGTACTAATATTTAGTTAGAGTCATTGAGAAATAGTAATACCATGGGTTAAAAAGATGGTTGAGCTATGCTGGGAAGTTACGATAATTTTTTTTTTTTTTTTTTTTTTTTAGATTTCACCTCACTTTCCTCTTGCGCTGTTTGTTGCAAGAGAAAAGTTCATTTGAGGTATACTATTATAACATGGTTTTGTCCAACATACAGATATAAACAAAGATTCATGATTTGTGATGATCAGAAGAGATGATGCTGTCTTTATGGTTCAAAGGAAAATGTGCAAAGGAATTTAAAACTTACACATCAGTTTATACAAAACATATAAGACAAATAGTAGGTTTATTAACATATAACCACTGAAACATTTAAATATTATTTAAGTTCAGTAGAAATATGATGAAAATAAACTCTTCGCAATACTGCCTTTATTCACAAACACAAGCACTTTCACATAGCTTGTGAGCCCATGAAGCCAATACTTTGCACTAGAGGTTTGAAAAGATTAATTTTATATATATATATTTTCTATATTCATATATATATATTATTGTATTATAGAGTTGATATATTCACATACTTTTTTATACTTATTTTTAATTAATATAAATGTATTTATTTCTGTATATTTTTAAAGAATGTTCTGTATCTTTAACATGATTGATATGTGAGCATGTGACATGTTTTTTATATATAAAGGTGTGCTTTTTTGTTGATTAACATACACCTGAAGAAGTTATGTGAAAGCGCTTGTGTTTGTGAATAAAGGCAGTATTGCGAAGAGTTTATTTTCATCATTTTTATCGTTCTATTCTGGATTTTGGAGCCTCATCCCAGCATTTTTTCTTGCTTTTACATAATTTATATTTAGTGTTGGGATATTTGGTGTCTTTGGGCTTTTCTTTTACTTCAGTAGAAATATGCCTGATATAGTTCTATGCAAAAATGTCTTCCGATGAAGATAAAATGACAGAAAGGTAGCATTAGATAGTTACTGAAAAATTTGTTTTAAAATGCCATGCTAACATCATGGACATCTCTAAATTAAACTGCTTCTTTAATTACTTTGCAACAAATGCATTGCTATAGCTTTGTACTGTTGTTGAGAGAGTAGATAATTGCTATAATAGTATAAGGAGAAAATGAAAAATGGGATTTAGGAGCAATGTTAGAGCTATCATCAACAAATTACTTAGGTTTCAGTATTCTGAAGAGAAAAAACATGTTCAAATATGATGTAGTGCAAAACATGCATTTTTAAATCTGATTGAATTATAATATGTAAAACTATTAATTGATGATTTTTTTACATTACTTATAGTGTTATGCAACTACTTGTCTATTATTAATTAAAAAAAAGTCAGGGTCAGTATCTCTTTCAAAGGGTATTTCTATGTTAACGTTAGAGAATTAATAATTGTTTCATTTTAGTGCATAATGGTTAATTATTTAAAGGTATCATAACAGAGGCATTGAGAACTGAGATGGTACCAGATAATATGCCACAGTATCAGAAGAAAACTGCTTTGGTTATTCCATTATCTTATATTTGAGGTTATTATAGTTTGGTGACAGAATATGAGACTCTATAATATATGAATGTAGCCAGGTTTCTGCAAAAGCAATAACCCAGGTTTATAGTTCTATAGCTAGTCCTTGAAGGCAGCATTTTTATATGCTGTATATGTATTAATATTGTTTATTTTTATGTGACATACTCTTCTTAATTTAACATATTTCGAGTCTGTAAGTTAGCATTATGAGGAAGATCACAGTAGTTGTTTTATGCATATTTAATATTATAATACAGCATCCAGCATTAACTGCTTATTAGCTTCGGATGAATGGCTTTTATAGTCTGAAGGTTTCAGCAGACTTTAGTGTAAAATCCAACAAAAGGTAATGTAGCATCTATATGTTCTAGCTACACTGACTATGTAATATTAGAAAATAAATAATTAAAAAGCCAGTGTTATGACATGGTTGTTAGAGAAATACATGTATATATTTCAAGTCATCCATTGTCAACCCACTGAGCATATGATCTACAAGCTGACATTTATGAAAGCAAGACATACAGTATGTCTGTTAAATTGTAAATGAAAGAATTGTTCAGAAGGCATTTTTATGCATGCATATTTTGTCATAGAAAATAACTATTCACAGCATAGACTAGTAAACATAGTTTAGGTTATATTCATAAAGCTGTAAACAGAAATACTTATTAAATGTATTTTAGACAGTACTGAAACTGAAAGCAGTTAAGTACCTTTTCTAAAGTATAAAATATAACCATATAAGATGTTTTATTAATTTATGATATCTAAATATTTAGAGGATGTTATTTAAGTAGTTTAATTCTTATTTCATATGTATTATTCTCATCATATTTCTTTGGGTTAATAATATGCATGTGGGTGCATGGATTAAATGGTATTTAACTTGTAATGGAGGAGGAAAGGAGATAAAACATACTCTATGTTTCTTATGCATCAGATATAAATATATAAATAGCATTTAATAGTAAAAGATCATATAAATTCAAACAGAATTATATAGTAGTCATATATATATATATATATATATATATATATATATATATATATATATATATATATATAGTTTGTTTAATATGCCTTATAATAAGAAAACAAGATATAAGTGAAAAATACACTTCCTATATATAGAATAATATAGAAGTTCAAAATATGGATTAATTATTATAATTATTAATACTATTGAAATATTCTGTATTGTCATTTGAATTGTGCATATTGTTGAATAATTTTGATTTATTAAATGAGGCAAAGGTGTAGAAAACAGAAATTTTCTCAAGATGTTAGCAATGTATTTTTTATTTAGATGCAGTGTATATATATTACTGAAAGCTTATAATAATTTAATTTAAAATAATTAATTTGATAAGACAAATCTGATAAGAAAATTATTGTATAGTCTTTATAAACCATTAACAATAACTTGAGCTCTTTAAACAAGTTATAGTAGATCGGGTTTAAAACATAGTATATGATGAGAGTTAGTCTGTCTATTAGATTAGACAGATTGGGAACTGCAGTATCCATAGTTTGTATGTTGTAATTAATGCAAGTTTGGTTAATGTTAATTTTTGTTATTGTTATATGGTTTCAATAGAATAGCTTTTGAAAAGGAGGTAACAACAACAATGATACTTACAATCAATCTTAATAGTTTTGCAATTAAAATAAAATAGTTTTTACCAAACATAACAATGAATAAAAGTATCTTCTATATTGCTTCATGAATAGCAAAGCTATAGGAAGAAAATGTAGATAACTTAAAATGAATCTCTATTAATTTTAAAGGTATAAATACTGAAAATAAGAGAAGGGCTCTATTGAAATATTTAAAAACAAATAAAGGGGACTTATATTTCAAGAAACACACTTATACAAGAATAAATTAACTTTTTAAACAACTCACGTTATGAGATTTTGATTTCATCATTTAACAAGAAAAGGAGAGTCACTGTCATTTTATGGAAAAATGTCAGGCGGTGCCTAAAATTATTAATAAATCTAGTGACCCTAAAGGAATGTTCTCTGCTGTAAATATTCTTTATAATAATAAGCTTTCTAGATTAGGTAATTTTACTTGCTCCCTGGTTTAGGTGAGGCAGTAGCAAAGAACTTTTTGAAAATATTGCAAAGTTTCTGAAAGGGTAGCTGCATTATGGCGGGGGGGGGGGGATTTTAACTGTATTCTGGATAAAAGTGACACACTTTCTGAAGGAAATATTCCAATTTATATCTTAGATAAAGCTTTAAACAAATTGATTTATAATAATACTGTAAAAAATTTAGTATTAGTTTCAGAAAAAAAATCTATTTTCATTACTATTACTTTGTTCATTGAAGACAAATGTGCATTGATAGAGTATATGTTTAAACAGATATAACAAATAAGGTAGACAGCTTTAAAATTATTCCATGTCTATTCTCTGATCACAATGCCTTATGCACAAACTTAAAAATGGATGATAGAAATGTTCAATTAATCATAGAATCTCTAATTATATGACAAAGGTCAATGATTTTAAACCTCATCTTGCACAACAAACAGATAATATTCTTAGATGTAGTGACAATAGAATGGTAAGGATAATATACCAATGGACTCAATGTTTTTTAGGTAAAATGAGAAAATGGTCTGATAATAAAATTGCAGAGTGGGATAATGAATACTTAACTCATTCACTCCAATGGAGCTTCGGAAGTTTGCACAGTAACTTCCAATGGGTGGACCCTAAGAATTTTGACCCAATCGAATTATGTCCTCACATTTCAAACAAATGTTCATATCTCTGAAACTGGGTCTATATCAGAACATTGAAGTTTTACAACTTTGAATGTTCTAATATCGACCCCTATTCAGTGAACTCTGAAAATAGCAAAGCCGCCAGAATTTCTTCCTAGGGAAGGAATTCGGTTGACCATTCCTGTGGCTTCGCTATGTTCAGCACTGTGGTGGAAAGTTACAGGCTGGGATCAGGTAAGTGTGCGATTGTGTGGACGTGAGGGTTAGGGTGTGGGGTAGGTGATTTAGGGTTAGGACATGGGTCAGGTAAATGTGTGATTGTGTAGACGTGAGGGTTAGGGTGGGGTTGATGAGTTAGGATTAGGGCATGGGTGAGGTGAGTGTGCGATAGTGACGGACCTTAGGGTTAGGGTTTGGGTTAAGGTAAGTGGATACCTAGTGGTGTGTGTACAGTTTAGTGTAGGGTTAGATGTAGGAGTTTAGGTGTATGTGTGTGGATTGCTGTTTGTTTGGTATGTTTGTGTTGTGTGTATGTGTGTCGGAACAGCAGATTTTTTCCCTGGGATAAAATTTGCTGTTCTGCATGTTCAATATTGTCAGCATTCACTGAATAGGGGTTGATATTAGAACATTCTACGTTTTAAAAAGTCGATGTTCTAATATAGACCCCTCTGAAACCATAGGGGTTATGAAAGAAGTATAAATGGCAAACCCTTTAACACAAACAATTTCTATAAAGGTAGTATTCTTTTCATTCTAGGTCTTAAACTGAATTTTATAAGTCAAATAATTATAGTAACTATTATGTTTCTAATATTTTGAAAGAACTTACAATATCTGAGGAACCACTCAAGTTCCACACATACTGTCAGCCGCATTTTATTCATCTAGCTGAGGGCTTTCATATGAGGTTAAGGAGTTCTGTCTATGTTACTTGATTGTTGTGATATTTAGAAAAATTTTAAAATTATATCTATATAAATACATATCATAAAAATGTCAGTCAATATCTCTTTACTTGCACTAGACAGAGGTCAAATATTAATGCAGCTGTGTTTGCCATTGTGTAAGCCTTAAGATGAAATCTTTTAAAACCTTGTACATAGCATGGTTTTGGAATTATTGATGCAAATATAAACAAGCAATATTTGATGCCTAGAGGCATCAGTAGGATTTAACTGCAGATACACCTGGAGGAATCACTTGGATATAATGAGTTAATAGTCAGGAAAAAATACATAATGTAAGAATGGACCAACATAATAAAAGAACCAATCATTCTAAAATTATAAATGCACTAACTACACAAGATCATGATATTATATAAAACAAAACTGAAATAGTTCTAGAAAATATTAAATTATTACATAGTTATATGATGTTACCTAAACAAACTGCATATATTATCTAGTAGAAGTAAAACAAAAAGTAGAAAGGCCCAAATTAATAACATAATAAATCCAATCGCTAAGAAAAAAGTAAAGCAAGTAAGGCACTATGAATAGATGATCTAATGGTTGAAATCTATAAAATATTACCATCTAAAATAATTGTACACTTAGGTTGAATAAGAAGAAGGTAATAGTCAGCTGTCTCTTGGCTGCCAGGATCCGACACATAACACACACACTCAGGTCACTCCACAACAAGTACAAGTATGAGTCTGTCATTGTTCATGTGGATGTGAATGACCGGAGACGTACTTCCCTGGACTACATGAAAAGAAACATTGAGGAGCTCTTGGATTATGTGGCCCAGTCCAAGAATACAGCTTCCATGGGACCTGACAATATTCCTGGCTGTGTTCTACATGAACTGCAAAGTGAACTGGCACCACATCTGTGTACCCTGCTCAATCACAGCCTCACCTCAGGCTTTGCCCCTATAGAATGGCGCACTGCTACAGTCATCCCTCTCCATAAAGGGGGCGAGACTAGAGACCCTGGTAATTATCACCCCATTAGCCTGATGAGTCTGATATGTAAGGCTATGGAGCACATCATCATGGACTTAATTAAGAAGGATATAGGGAATCTCCAAACTCTGGATACCACGTAATTTGTTTTTGTGAAGGATAGATCATGCCTGCTCAACCTGGTTGACTTCTTTGAGTCAGTCAACTGAGCTCTGGATGAGGGCAAGGTAGTTCATACAGCCTACTTCATTCTGGTCAAGGCCTTTGATACCATTCCCCACTCAGGAATTATTGATAGACTCACCAAACTAGGCATCAACCCCTATGTCACTAGGTGGGTTGCAAATTGGCTCACAGATAGAACTCACAGTGTGAAAGTAGCAGACTCCAAGTCAGACTGCTGACCAGTCATGAGTGGAGTCCCACAGGGATCAGTCCTGGATCCTCTCCTGTTTGACATCTATTTCTCAGAAGTCCATACCAACATGGAGGGACTCTGGTGATTGCAAGCTGGGAGCCATTATTAACTCCCCAAGTGATGTAGACATCTTACAGAAAGGTCTCACTGAGACCAACGACTGGTGTTGAAACCATGGCCTTAAGCTTAATGCCAAAAAATGCATCATCATTCCCTTTAGGAAAAACTCAGTTCCCACTAATTACCACATTGATGGTAGCCCACTGAACACTGAAGGTGTTATAAGAGATCTGGGGACACAGGTTGACAGCAACCTCTCTTTCGACCACCACACTGCTAATAAGGTCAGAAAGTCCTTCTATGTGGCACATCTCATGACCAAGGGTTTTGCATCCAGGAAGAAAGAGGTCATCATCTCTCTCTACTCTTCCCTCATTAGACCAATCATTGACTATAATGCCCTATTTGGCATGTACCTCACTAAACACCTGCAACAGCTGGAAAGGCCACATAAGTACCTCACAAAGACGATCCTAGACCTTAAACACATGCTCTACATAGACAGACTCAAAAAACTCCAGCTTTTCTCTGTCTCATATCGTCTATTAAGAGGCGATCTCTGCTTGACTTACAAAGCCATGTCTGACCCAGCCCTGTTAGAAATATTGCACTTAAAGAAATCCCAATCCCTCTGCACCACATGCTCCAGGGACCTCAACCTCATTACCACAATCAGCAGAACATGCTGGAGGGACAGATCCATAACCCAGAGACTGCCCATGCTCTGGAATAGACTTCCTATACATGTCAAGCAGAGCACCTCACTGGCCCTTTTCAAAAGAAATCTTGACGAGTAGATGGGAAATAGAAAGTTCACCCCGGGGATCACTCCAGTGGCTCTACTTGATAGAGGCACCGGGAACTAACAGCGGCATGATGCCAGGGCACTTCTATGGACTAGGCTTGTAAAGGGTCCAGGACCATTGGCCTAGTACACACCTATGAAGCTGTGAACCTATTAATTTATAAGATTAAAATGATATGCCTTTCATGGAAATATACTTTAGTCTCTCAAATTCTTAAACAAGGAAAAGACAAATAATTAGTCTCACCATATAGACCATTTTCAGTTTTAAATGTGGATTAAAAGGCATTTACAATTCTTTCTACAAGACTTAGAGAGATTATTGATGCAATTATTAATATGGACCAAGCAGGTTTTATTTTAAATAGATAAACTTATGACAATATCAGAATCGCTATTAGGGCATTAGATTAGCTAAAGCCTGGAAAAAGAAATTAACCTTAATAATTCTTGATATAGAGAAAGTCTTCAAATCAATTGATTGATTTTTTTTATTTAAAACTTTAATTGCATTTTGATTTCTAGAACTATTTTTGAAATTAATAAAAAAATTAAATATATAAAACATGTAAAGATGCATATAAAACAGGTGTACTCCCTGATGATATTAGTGACCACTTCCTTACTTATATTACTAGACAAAAGACCCCTAGTACCAGCCAAATTAATTTCAGAACTACCCTGAATAAGAAAGATCTAAACCTAGCCAGCTATCAAACAGAGCTCAAAGCTTGCAACTGGTCTCCCCTAAAATATCTACCTCTTGATGAAGCAGTCTCATACTTCAATAATAAATTCTTGCAAATTCTAGATCACCATGCCCCCTTTCATATTATCAAAGCTAGAAACAAACCTGCTCCATGGCTCATCAAAGAGACCAGGCAAAAAATGCTACAGAGAAATAAAATATGGACCAAATGGAGAAATACTAAAAGCCCTATTGACCTCCAAAACTTTAAGCAGCTTAGAAATGCTACAAAGAAACTAATACTCCTAGACAAAAATAAAACTATCACCTGAAATTCCAACAAGTACTACATCAAAATCCACAAACATTCTGGTCAGGTATTACTAAACTACTTCATCCAGGAAATTCCAAAACACCTACTCCTACTAATCTGACTCAGAGTTCTCCCAACCATATTGCTAATGCCTTTAACAAATTATTTCCTGAAACAGCCACCTCACTAGCTAATACCTTGCCACCTGCTAGCACCCTGGAACTGACCTCTCAGATCAATAAACCCCCCACTTTAAAACTGCACCCAGTCTCAGCATCTCACATCCTTACCCTACTTCTGAAACTTAAACCCTGCACACCTGCAGCTGACCACCTACAAGCTGAGTATCTGCAAATGGCAGCTGGAGTACTTGCCTACCTTATTTCCATTTTAATAAATAGAACCATAGCTGAAGGCATTATCCCATCTCTTTGGAAAGTCTCTTATATCATCCCTTTACACAAGGGGGGGGAACTCAAATGAACTCTCAAACTTCCGTCCTATAGCCCTACTTTCTCCCTTAGCAAAAATCATGGAAAGATGCATTCATCGGCAATTACTTGATCATCTTCTCCAAAATAACCTACTACCTGACAGCCAGCATGGTTTTAGACCATATCACAGTACTACAACTGTGCTCTTATCCTTCACAGACTGTATTAATAAAAATCATAATAATAACCTACTTTCCCCAGCTCTATTCTTAGACTTCTCCAAAGCCTTCGACACAGTTAACCATCAACTCATGTTAAACATTCTCAAATCTCTCTCCTTGGACACTCTAGCAGTCCAGTGGTTTAATTCCTACCTAGAAAATAGACAGCAAGCAGTTCTCTGGAACAATCACTTATCCTCACAGCTTCCCATCACCATTGAAGTCCCACAAGGCTCTATTCTGGGACCCCTCCTCTTTTCCATTTTTATTAATGATCTGAAGACTTCCCTTCCACAATCCTCCTGTATTCAATATGCAGATAACCTGACACTTATCTGTGCCGCAGTTTCTTCTGCTGAGCTGCAGTCTAGTACCCAAAAAGTATTTACATCAGCTGAAAATTGGTTCTATCAGTACTGTCTCCTTCTTAACCCCCAAAAAACTAAATTATTACTGTTCACTCCAACACAGAAGTCCTCTCCTATCAACTTTACAATTGTATCTAACAATGGCACAATTATATCACATGACTCTAACACTAAACTTCTAGGAGTTACAATTGATCATAATCTTAACTTCGACTCACACATCAACTTAAGCATTAAATCAGTAAATAGAAAACTCTGCTTTCTCTATAGTCTCAAACCCTTCCTTACACCTTCAGCCAGGACTACTATAGCACAAACACATCTGATCTCTACCCTTCTCTATGCCTCTCCTATTTTTACCAATCTATCAAAATTCAATTTTAACAAACTAGCAACCTCATACAATAACATTGCTAGATTTGCCACAGCTGCTCCATTTCGTACCCACCATTGCAAAAATATTAAACAACTAGGCTGGCTAGAATTACAAAACCAGCTGCTGCTTCAACAACTGACAATTATCCACAAGATCTTGTATCACCCCACAAATACTCCTATACTCAGTAACCTTATTACCCCTTATAAAAACCTCACAGCCCTTTGCTCAGCTAACGCGCTACTAGTCGCCTCCCATAAATCATACAATAAATCTGGTGACTGCCTGTTTAATAACACTGTTGGTTTTAATTGGAACAAGCTTCCTTGTGAACTCACCTCACTGGTATCAACACCCCTTTTCAAGAAGCAACTAAAAACCTTCTTAAATTCCCATTGGCTATGCCCATGTACTAATCCTGACTGACACTTTTTTTGGCCTCTTGCCTTATCACTGCTACAAAAGTACTACTATTACTCCTATACCTTTCTTCTCCTCTAGCTATACATTCTTACTTATATAGTTTGTCCAGAAAATAAATAAATAAAAAGTTATTTTTGTGATCTGTGATTATCCTTTGACTCCTTTTTACTTCAACATATACCTGATACAAATGAACTAACATAGTCTTTTTTTTGAGATTCCATCTTTGCGTGTTAATCTTTCACAGTGTATCAATTACTTTTGTAATGGTGCCCTCCACATTTATGCAATGGTTTGAACTGATTTTACTGTATAAGCTTTTTATACTTGCTAAAGTATATAACTTGTAGTGGAGCTTTTCTCTCCGGGCCTCTACTGAAAATGGACATGTATCCAGTTAGACTAGCTCGGTCAACAAATGTAAAATAAATAAAAAATAAATAAATAAATTATATGCAGATTCTAAATAATTTATTAAAATATGTTGGCTTGTTTATCAAGAATTAAAAAAGATATGCTTTTCATGGAAATATACCTTAATCTCTCCAATTCTTAAACAAGGAAAATAAAAACAATTAGTCTCACCATATAGGCCAATTTCACTTTTAAATGTAGATTATAAGTCATTTGCATTTCTTTCTACAACATTAAAAGAGATTATTGATGCAATTATTAATAATAACCAAATAGATTTTATTTTACATAGATTAACTTGCAACAATATCAGAATGTGTTTTACAGTATTAGACTAGCTACAAGCTGGAAAAAGAAATTAGCCTTAATAATTCCTGATATTGGGAAAGTATTCAAATCAGTTCATTGATTTTTTTTATTTAAAACTTTAATTGCATTTTGATTTCTAAAAGAGTTTGTGAAATTAAAAAAGTTCTTTGTGGATTCTAAATAATTTATTAAAATATGCCTGCTTATTTCTCAAGCATTCAAAATTAATAAACTGATGAGACAAGGTTTCCCACTGTCACAAACTACTTGCATTAGTTTTATATATATATATATATATATATATATATATATATATATATAATATATATTTTTTTTTTTTCCAAATATAGATGCTTAGGATTTCCCTCTCTCTTTCCTCCTTGGCTGACCTGGTGTGACTTAGTTTGAACTCTACATTTACCTACAAAATGGAGTCTAACGGACTGCAATTGGTCGCCATAACAAAATCAGTTTCTCTCAGCATTTAAGCAGATTGAACTCTACATTTACCTACAAAATGGAGTATACAGGACTGCAATTGGTCACCATAACAAAATCAGTTTCTCTCAGCATTTAAGCAGATTGAACTCTACATTTACCTACAAAACGGAGTCTACAGGACTGCAATTGGTCACCATAACAAAATCAGTTTCTCTCAGCATTTAAGCAGAGTAGGTTGCACACAAAAAGCATTTGTTAAGCTTTCACTTACAGTGCTGTGTAATTAAGCAGGTCACCATTTTGGTCAGCCATAGGGCTCTTTTTTCTACTTGAGTGTTTGCCTCCTTCCCCTGTAACTTAAGTAAATGGACTCTTACATCAAGAGCTATAATACTTACCTTATAGCTTTAGGACACCTTAGGAAACCTTGTAAACTGCAATAGCCCCGCTACATTTGCTCTCGCTATGCTCGGGCTCTCTTCGCTCCCCTCCCTGCCCCCAATTCCCTCCCACCCTCAGTACCTCTAATTTAAAGTACTATAGCCACTCCCCCCTTTCTAGTCCTATCTGCTTTCATCTGGAATAATTCCTCCCATCCCCATTCTTCTACCTACATTTTAATAGCACCTATTAGCTTTCATCTGGCATGCATTCTTCCATCCCCCTTCTAGTACCTTTACCTCACCACTCTATCTTCTGGTGTTGCATCACCAGGTAAAACAGTTCCTTAACTCACTAGCTGAATCACAAATAATGATATACTTCTCTTTTCTACCCTTCTTGTTTGTACCATACCTCCTTACCTTGTATGAAAACCAGTTTCTCATGGGATTTCAGGTCCCAAAAAGCCATACTATCACCCCAGCTGTAAATCCTCCCACCTTCAACCATACTTACAGTACCAGGTCCACTCCAACATCTTGTTCAGTCTATCAACATCTCAACCCCCAGGCACATTAGATCTAGATCCAAACACTACCACAAACTAATAAACAAATTCCTGAAGTTCATCACCAAGTATAGACTTAACCTAATACTTGGTGGTGATATTCACCCCGACCCTGGCCCACCCACTTCAGATACACATATCCCCTCTTGCAATCTAAGCTACAAACCAACAATTAATAGGCCAACTAACTCTCTCCTAGCCTGTCATCTCAATATTAGAAGTATTAATAACAAGGTACATGAATTGCATGCACTTCTGGGTGTCCACTCCCCTGAGATTCTCGGTTTATCTGAAACCTGGTTAAAACCTAACACTACAGACAATGAAGTGTTACCACCTGGGTACAACATACACAGGCTGGATCGTACTTCCAGGAAGGGGGTGGGGTAGCTGTACTCTATAAATCTGAGTTGAATGTCACCATAGATGTAATACAACCACCTCAGATTAATAACTCAGAGATTCTTGCTACCAAATTGCAACTTAATAAAAATAAATGCATTAATATCATCTGTATGTACATTCAGGTGACAATATATCTACACTTGAAGAAATCCTGCACTGGCTATCATGTCGCTACCCCAAGAAACTCTACTACTTGGAGACTTTAACATAGACTGGGGCACTTGTTCCTTAGAATCCCCATCCACCCATATTAACCTGCATGCATCTACACAAATCATATCCACCCCTACCAGGATAGGTAAACCCAACCAAAAAGAAAGCATACTTGACTGGGTACTCATAAATAGTCGCCCCCCAACTGTACACCTCTGGTACCCTCCCTAATGGACTAAGCGATCACCTTCTCACATATGTAATTAAGCACAAAGCCATTAATTCCCAACAACCCTTACTCAGAAAGGTTAGAAACAATAAATACTTTGTCCCTGCCAAATTTCAACAAGAACTAAACTCATATAATTGGTCTATTCTAAAACACATCCCCTTAGAGGAAGCAGTAGCATACTTTAACAACAAATTCCTTGAGATCCTTGATTTGCATGCACCTGTTCGTTCAAAGAGAACAAAGGCAAAAACTGCGCAATGGCTTTCTAGAGTCTAAACTCAAAATTACCCTTAGAAACAAAGCATGGGCTTTATGGCGTTTTTCTAAAGACCCCCAAGATCACATTAAATACAGGCAATCCAGGAACGAAACTAAAAAGTCCATTTTACAAGACAAAAAAGCAATACTACTGTAATTTACAGACAGCAAATCAAAATCACCCTCAGAAATTTTGGGCAGTTTTAATAATCTACAACATTCTGGACAAACTTCAACCCCAATCCCTGCTGCTACTATTGATAAAACCCCTGAAGATGTTTCTGACAGTTTTAACAGATTTTTTACTGAGACAATTCAAGCCCTAGCTAGCCAACTACCTCCTAGCTCCCTTGGTCCTGAAAGTACCACCCCTAGAAACCTACTCGTGTTCAGCTTCCAACCAGTCATCACTTCACTTATCTGTACCTTGATCAAAAAATTAAAACCCACTACACTTTCTCCTGATCAACTCCCTACCAAGTACCTACAAAAATCAGCTGATGCTATTGCTCACCCCTTCTCAATACTAATCAATCAAACCATAGTAGAAGTTAAAATTCCCACCATCTGGAAAATATCCTATGTAATCCCACTTCACAAAGGAGGTAGTTCTACTGAATTCTCCAATTATAGCCCAATAGCTATACTTTCTCCACTTGCAAAGATTATGGAAAAATGTATTCATAGACACCTCATGCACCACCTAATCCAGAATCACCTTATGGCAGACACTCAGCATGACTTCCGTCCTCATCACAGCACTACTTCAGCCCTCCTAGCCTTTACCAACACGATAAACCATAATCGCAACAATAATTATATATCCTCAGTCCTCCTATTGGATCTTTCCAAGGCATTCAATATGGCTGATCACCAACTGTTAATCCACACCCTGCAAACATTCTGTCTAGATACTAGAGCCCTTCAATGGTTTCAATCCTACCTGAATGGTTGACAGCAGGCTGTCCTCTGGCAGAACAAACTGTCTAGTCTTCTACCTAACACCCTTGGAGTACCACAAGGCTCTATACTAGGGCCCTTGCTGTTCTCCATCTTCTTTAACGACCTTTATACTGTCATCCCAAAAGTCATCTGTATCCAATATGCTGATGACTCTACTCTGATTTGCTTGGCCACATCTCCAATAGAGTTATGGTCAGCTACCCAGACCACCTTTAAATACAATAGAAAACTGGCTTTCTGAACGTCGTCTGATCCTAAATCCCAAAACACTAAAATGCTCTTATTTTCACCAACACGTAGGTCTACCACTTTCACCTTTACCATAAATTCAAATGATGGCTCAATAATCTCTCCTGACCCCTCTACAAAATTATTAGGTGTCATCATAGATAATAATCTAAAATTCGACCTACATGTCAGCCAAACTATCAAAACCATCAATAAAAAACTAGGGTCACTTTACAGAATAAAAGCCTTCCTAACCCCTCCAGCTAAAATTGCCATAGCTCGCTCTCACCTTCTTTCAACCCTTCTGTATGCATCCCCTCTACTCTCGAATTTAAACAAGACTGTCCTTAACAAACTTTCAATTTGCTACAACCACATTGCCAGCTTTGCCACTGGGCTGCCTTTTAGGACACATCATTGCATCAATCTAAATCAGGTTGGGTGGCTTGAACTACCCAGCCTAATCCAGTATTACCAACTGATTATGGCCTATAAATTCCTCTATAGTCTGGACAATACTCCTGCACTTAAAAATATTATCACCCCCTATAACAATCCTAGACTGCTTTGATCCACTAACAAACTACTAATTCAGACTAGCAAAATTAATAACACAGCCGGTGACTCTCTATTTGCAAACTCTGTAAGTAGACCCTGGAACTCTCTTCCAGCTGATATTCCCTTACTTTCTACCATAGGTCAATTTAAAACTAGACTCAAACAACATTTGGCACTTAACTGGCTATATCAATGTATCAAGCCTGGCTAACTCTCTCTAGAATGTGTAAAAATCTGTTAACCAGCTTACTGTGTAATTTCATTTAATCCTGACTTACACTCGGGATTAACTCTAACCTGTGGAACTTGTTTAACTTGCTTACTTATGTAATCACTGTAAATAGTCTGTCTGTAATATGTAATGCTGGTATTATGTAATGCTGTATCTGCTTACCCTTGGAGCTTTTCTCCCCATGCCTCCGCTGAAAATGGACATGCATCCAGTCAGACTATCCCGGTCAACAAATGTAAAATAAATAAATAAAAATAAATATAACCACTTGTTAATAATATTAGGTAAAATAAAACAGTGGAAAGATTATACATAACAAAGAATTTCCAATCTAATATACAACTTTTTGCTGATTACATTTTATTATCTTTGGAATGCAAATAAATCAATTAAACTGAGAGTGGATTATAAGAATCATATAATAGTTTTGAATATGGTGGAATTAGCTTTGCAGATTTAGAATCATATTCATTTGCTACTATGCTTAATGTTATTATATAATGGCTAAATTCTTATTATGTAATCTTCTGGAAAAATGTGCATGAGCAGATAGTTTTGACATCTTATAAATTTAAATAATTTAAAAAGTGTGAATAATTTGTTTTTACTATTGTTAAAATGTTGTTCAGGAAAGCTTAACAATGTAATCATATTCTTCATATATGTATTTAATATTAAAATCTTTTAACATGATTGTTGTAAAATTCTGGTGATGAAGAAATGGAAATTTTTAATATTTCCTATAGCTTCCACAATTGGATTTTTAGAAATACATTTTCTTTATAATATGGATGCATTAAAATAACAATTTTATTTTTGGGTTGATTGTTAAATAAAAGTCTAGTGATGTCAATTAATGAAATTTTGAGTAAGTATAATTTAGATCTTTTATGCAATTTAATAACATACTCAATTAGAGAAAAATGAAAGCAGACATGCTTTTTAAGTGAAGATAAGAAAAACAGAATTCCAAAATTATATAAAAATTTCATATACATTATTTGAGTAAAAGTGTCATCTAAGGCAAGTTTGTCTAAATTATATAAGAAATACCAAACAGTAATAATAATGTAGATGGGGTTATAGAGAATTTAATCATTTAGAATAAATTGATTATTTGAGAAAACGAAACTTTCAATATTAAATTGATTAGTCTAACGTACAAGTATATATTAGGAAGCTTTTATGTGGAAATATATGCATAAGTTTTATAACTCCTTTTATAATATTTAGTAACAAATTTAAAATGTTAAAGACATAATAAAACATTAAAGTTAGATAGGATCCATATATTTATGCATTGTGAGAAAACTGGTGATTACTGAAACAATTTTGACAAATGTTCCTGTTTCATCTGTTAATAATGGCAATCAGTATGTGATCTTTTGGGGTTTATTTGCAGTGGCTAGAACAATTATAACCAGAAACTGGAAAACTGATTTGATACCATTATTTAAGTGAGTGCTTTGTAAGATCCAGTCACAAATATTCTATGATTTTCAACAAGATTATTCTATAACTGAGTTTGAAATGCTGATTATGAATTAATGAGGGTAGTTCATCTGAGGTAATAGAACATAATAAGATATACACTATACCAGAAACTAGTTATTTTGTATATATTAAGAGAACCCCAAATCCAAATGATAAATAGTAACTCAGTTTCATGTCATATAATTTTGCTGTTTGATGTAAAAAAAAACTTGAGGCTTAAAACAAACAAACAAACAAATAAAAAGAATTTCAGTCTAAAGGCTATCACTGGTGCACAGATAGTTGCATCTTAAAATCTCAGATCTATTCAAAACAATAAAATAAATCTGGTGTCTCAGCTAACTGGCTTCATAGGGTTCTAAAGTATATGGAAACATGCTTTATATATAAAAGAATCACCGAGAGACAATATATCCAGAAAAGTCTGTCTATATATGAATGATCTAATCTATGCAATGCAACCATTGGTAAATATGCCAGTGAATGAATATGCAAGAGAAATAAAATGAATATTTAACAGTAAAAGCATATTTAATAAAATAATTGTTAGGGCACATTGTTTGAGGGTTATCATAGATTGCAGGATCATATGATCATAGGATGTTACTAGGCTAATGGCCCTAGGGTCCTTTCAAGCCAAGCCAAGTACAACCATTGTTCCGAAGAATATCAAGATATTAAGAAGAACTAAGTCAACAAGTACTGCCCCTGTTCAAGAGGGACACAAGTGAAAATCTCAGGGTGAATTTGTGGTTTCCCACTCAGTCATTCAAATTACACTTAAATAGGGTCAGTGAGAGGCTTTGCTTCACTTGAATTGGAAATTTGTTCCAGAGGAGAGTTAACATCTGTGAGACATATCTGTCTCTCCAGCAAGTCCTGTTGATGTCTCATACTAGGTTGAGTTCCCTAGAGTAAGTGCATCTTATACCATTTGATTTACGGATGTACAGCATTTCCATTAGAGCAAGATCTGAGATTGCTTATATACAAGGCTGAAGTCACCTCTGAGTAGTCTGTAAGACACAAAATATAGTGACAGTGATGTCAGTCTGTCAATGTATGACATATGATGAAGACTCAGAATTTTCTTTATAAGTAGCCTTTGAGGTCTTTCCAGTTGCTGCAGGTGCCTAGTAAGGTGTATACCAAAGGTAGCACTGTACTTTATTATTGGCCTGATGAGTGAGGAGTACATGGGGGTTATAATCTGTTTTGTTCTGGATGCAATTCCCTTCCTTATGAGGTGGGCAATGTAGAAAGCCTTACTTACCACTGTGGAGACATGGTGGTCAAAGGAAAGGTTACTGTCAACTGGTGCCCAAGTCTCTCACCACAGATTGCTTGCTTAAGGTGTTGTTATTAATATGGTAGTTTGCATGGATGTAGCCCTTGCCAAAGGGGATGATAATACATTTTTTTGCATTGAATTTTAGCCCACGACTTTGGCACCAGTAATTTGTCTATGTGAGTCTCTCTTGTAAGATGTTGACATCATTTGGTGACTCAGTGATTGCACCCAGTTTGCAATCGTCAGCAAACTTTCTCAGCCATAGGCCTTTTGTTTTAGCCTATACATCTGAGAAGTAGACTCTAAACAATAGGGTCCCCCAGCACAGATCCCTGTGGAACACCACTGGTTACAGGTCTGCTGGTGGAGGTACAGTCACCTATTTTGACTGTGTATGTTTTTTCAGTGAGCCAGTTTACAACCCATCTGAAAATATACAGGTTGATCTCCAGCTGGGTGAGTTTATCAATGATGCCTGAGTGGAGAACAGTGTCAAAGGTGTTGGGCAGGTTCAGGTAAGCTGTATGTATGGATTTGCCTTTGTCCAGGGCTTTGGTGACTGTTCCAAAGAAGTACACCAAATAAAAGAGGCAGGATCTCCCTTTAACAGAGCCAAACTGGGTCAGGTTGAGCATTTGGAGGTCTCCTATATCTTTCTTGATAAGGTCCATGATTATTCTTTCATTGCCTTGCAAATTAGGCTGGTCAGGCTTATGGGTCTATAGTTCCAAGGGTCTGTGGAGGCACCTCCTTTATGTAACGGGACGATACTTGCTGTTTTCCATTTAACAGGTACAAAATCAGTGCTTAGATTGTGGTTAAAAAGAACATCCAGTGGTGCAGCTAGTTCCTGTTTTAATCCATTTAGAGTGTAGCCTGGGATATTATCAGGTCCTGTAGAGGCTGTGTTTTTGGCTTTGAATAGAGTGTTTATAACCTGCTCCTTGGAGTACTAAGGGCAGGTGGTAGAGATGCTTTAGGGTATATATGGCGGAAACAGGGGGGAGAAGTTTTCACTGAACCTGTCAGCTAGCAGGTTGGCTATTTCTGCAGGCTCAGTATATATGGCGCCATTAACAACCAGTTCTGCACAGATCTGAATTTTTCCTTTGAAGTTTCTGACATAGCTAAAGAAGGCCTTATGGTTATCCTTAGTGAAGGAGGCTAATTTGGATTCATAGTTATCTTTAAAATGCCTTACAAGGTGTCTTATTTGCTGGTTTGAGCCGAGGATGGAATGCTTCCAATTCTGAGGCCATTCTTTCCTGCTCTTGGACAGCACTTTCTCTTATTGTATAACCTATTAGTGGCAGATGTTCACCAGGCAGGCTTGTTATTTCTTGAGGATCTTGTTTTGATCCTCTCAGGTACAGTTGAGTCACTACATTTGTATAGATGCTTATACAAGGCATTGGTGTAAAAACCAGCATAGGTGTCCACACCATCAGTGAGGGCAGGAGCTATGAAGCTATTAATGACAGCATGTATTAGGTTGTAACTGGCTTTGGAGAAGTTTTTTAGTCTAGTTGCTGCTAATAGAGAGTTGAATGTTATTGTTACTTCTAATGAGACTGATTTCTGATCAGACCTCACTAGGGAGGGCCGCACACATGGGGTGGTGCAATGATCACCCATGTTAGTGAGCACCAGGTGAGAATATTTGGGCCCCTTGTGGGGGTGTCAACCAACTGGTCCAGAGCAATGGAATTGATGAAGTCCAAGAATCTTTGAGCAAGTTGTTTGTACACATATAATTTACCCCAATCTATGGATAGGTAGTTAAATCACCTAAACCAGGGTGTTTCGTTGTATCTTGAGTGATTCAAGTAGATCCAAGTATGCAGTATGGGTATCCTGGTTCTTGGAGGGAGTCGTATAGCTGGCAATAACTTGGAAAGGGGTCTTACCTACAGTTAATTGGACCTGGATTAGTTCAAGAGAATCATTTTGTTTAACCAGTCTAGAGGTGTACTTATATTTGATGAATATTGATACTCCACCTCCTTCAGTTTTCCCACTTTCAGTTTGTGGTCTGAATGTGTGGAAGGCATTCTAACCCAATATGGCAGGGGTGATTTCGAGGGCCTTAAACCAAGTCTCTGTGGCTGCACAGATGTCAGCATCTTCTAAGGTGAGGGCTACTTCCAGTGTGTGCAGTTTTAGGTTTAGACTCCTAGCATTTAGTAGCATAAGCTTGAGGTTGCTTTTTGAAGATATTTTTGTCTGGAAATTTGTTGTTGTGACATTGCCTAAAAAATGCACTATGGGGGAGCCAAGAACCTTAGTCAGTAACTGAAATCCCAGAGGTGACAGATGAAGACCATCTCTGACAAAGCAGCGTGGTCTATCTACCACGTCATCCCAGGCTGACAGGTGCTGGATCCCCTTAGAATGATAATAGATACTAAGCCAATTGTTGAGATCAATCATTTTTGTTTATATTGTGATATCATCTTAGACGAAGGTAGTATGCTGCTCAAGGCTAGGGACATATCTGCCTGAGACATATATTCAGAGAGCTTAGTTATGTCTTTCTTCATATAGTCCATTGAGGTACAGCTCAAGTCATTCACACCAACGTGAGCTATGATGGAGTCATAATGGTACTTGTTGTGGAGAGACTTGAGTGCATGTGTGATCTGGTAGATCATGGCACCAGACAGCTGACGGTAACCTTCTCCTTGATTTTTTCATTTGGATTCACTACAGAGATCAGAGAGAGCACACCAGTCCTAGAACAGTTCCTATAAACTGAGCCTAAAAGCATATGGAATATGCAGTATTTGAACCCAGGACCATGTGTATAATAATCCCACTCTTACACCCGTTGCCACAAGAAGGTTAGTTTATGCATCCTTTTCTAATAAAATATAAGATATTTAAATAAAGCTGAGTATTACAATAGTGAATCATAAACATTTTAAGAGATCATAATTTTGATAATGTATGTGTTTAACAGGAATAATCCCAGGACTAGTGGAGACTACACTCCTAATGTTTATTATATGTTCCTGTATTTTAACATGTTTCTCATGAAGTCTGCTCTACATAATACAAATCACAGGGATCATCTTAACCAATGAACCACTGACTTTTTATAACTAAAATATAGCTCCATAATCCTGAAACAGAAACCGTTAATGAGGTATTTACTAGTGGAGTTTCTGTATTTGTACACAGATCACCGTTTACATGACCTAAAATTCTCAGACTCCAGCATCTAAAAAGGTATCTGAATGGATTACTCTGCTCATTAAAATTGAGAAGCTTCCTGTATGACATTCCAGAATCATTTTTAACAATGCCACTAACATGCTATCATTAATCAAATATAGTACTGCCTATTTAAGATTTGCAGTACAAGATTTTTGACACCCCCTCCATAAAAAATGAGTCTTGGGTAACAAAGAAAATAGCCTCTTTTTTGTGTTGCTATGCATCAGTCCCCAGACACGGCCATTGTTTTGTTTTGTTTTTTTGTCCTTAAATCATGTTAGCTTAAAAGGTTAACTGTTTTAATGTACTCCACAAGTCTCTCATCATTAATCAATTTTTCAGTTTCCCGTAGTTACTTCCTAAAGCTATTTTTCCTTTCATTCCCAGCTTTGTCTGCATACCACATTGACATCTCCTAGAATAAGGTACTGACCTCTTCCGTTAACTTCAAATGTTACAAGTTCTTTTGGATTGTTTAGTACCAAAATAATTTCCTAGAGATTTTGATGTCCTCATCAAATTGTTCCTTCTTTTCATTGTTAAGCTTAAGAATCAGTTCACTACAGGTGAAACTGCTGCTGTTGCACCATAAAGGGTTTATTTTTCAGGTCACGGTATTTTAATGTTCTTTCAAATCTCTGAATTCTTTTAACCTTTAGATTAGTCTTCAAGTTCAAATAAATTACATTTCTGATATGGAGTTATGAACAGATTTTTAAAAGTACTATGCAAAACTTGATTTTATTAGATAAAAAGTAGCTTTATCACACTGTAGCAGAAATGGGTTGCTTTCATTTCTCTTTGTAAGCTCTTAAAGAAAATTGTTGAAATACTTATCTTCTCCTGCAGATATATCTGGAATTCAGAGATATTACATTTTTAGAGTTATTTGAGCACTCTCTAATTTTATTACTTAGACAGTCTATATTGAAACATTTCCACAGTTAATGTACTGAGTCTGCATTACTGGCAAATCACTCACTCATTAGAAAGAAAAGCAGTGCAGAAAATATTCCATATACTAGCATATAAAACAGAATACATGGATGGCAGCACATTCTAAACTTGGAGAAAACTTGCAAAACAAAACAAGAAAAATAGTTAATTCCGGGGATTCATGAAGCTCGGCGCAAGGATGGCATTAGCCTTGCGCCGACCGTGTGGCGTAGAGATGGCACAGCAGCACAACATGCATATTAATGAAGGTGCGCTGCCATAATGGCCACGTGCATAGGAAATGTGTACGAGTGCAGGGGGCGTGTCCAAGCGCTGCACGGAGGCGTGAACATGGCTGCATAAGCGCAACCTAAAATGCTGACTAGTACAGCCTGCCTCTAATAGTAATCACTCCTGTCAGTGTCTGTGGATACTGAAATGTATGAAAAGCATACAAGACATCATTGCAAACATCACAATAAGAAGTAAACACAAAGGCGTATAGCTGAATATTGAGTCCCCGTCCCTCGAACAAAGATATTTAAAACCCCGTGCCCATATTCCATTGTAGTGTCACTAGTTATACCAAGTGGAAGCGAAATGCATCATGTTAGCGCGCCGCCAATTGCCAAGTCTAGCCCAATGGTTTATGTTACCACCTGTCCTACATTGTGAGGGACAGTCCCCCTCTAGGCAGGTGTGTCCATACCAAAATCATAATAAATGTGAAATGTCCTGTGATAGTAGGACATAATTATGTCCCATATGTTTTGTAATAGTCCCATATAGTATGTATGTCCATATATAAAATACCTATATGTTACAAGAAACAGAAAAAGCAAGTAAACGAAACGGAATAAGCAACTACACCACTACAACAATAAAAGATTATATGTAGGCATGAAACTAAAGTACTATCCTTTGTAATGACTGTGGGTATGTGCTGGCTTGTAAACTCAGATGTGTGCCATGAAAATGTCCCATCCAGGTCATATGAAAAGGTGGCAACCCTACCAATGGTCAGAGCATTCGCCCAATATCTGCCCATTCGTGGTCCAAGTCGTCCTTGTCAGGACAGCCCGTAGATAAATGGGTATTACCCGGGTCTACCTACCATGTCATGAAAGATAAGTATTTGCGAGTACCTATGTGTGTGAAGTACAGCATGTGGATGATCTGACATGTTAGTGTAGGCCTCACAACCATATTGGTCCCAGAGATATGTAGTGTACGCAATGTGTTCTGTTGACTGTGCCATGGGCCATCAATTAGAGAAGGGATGAATGCTGTTTGTGGAATATGGGGGTGGTGGGTGACGGGTAATGTAATAATTCGCCAAGGGGAGACTGGGTTGGATGCACAGTAGGTGAACCAAAGGTTTACGATGGAGCGTTGGGTGAAACAGAAAGATAACCAAAGAACAAATATACACATCTGCAATACAATCCCACAAACATGTGAACATTAAAATGTGCAATACACATGTACAGAAACATTACCGGCATATACCCACATAATGGTCTGGCCTGAAATGAGCCATCCAACCCCAACACACCTGGATACATAATTGAATATCCATCATCCCCTTCACAGCACACCACCACCCCCCTTCCTGAACATCCACCAAAACCAGCCATACTCGGGCTGCTAGGTAGGAGTGGCCATATCTGCACATAGTGACCCCTACCCATATCTAGTAGGCTGTCTCACCCTAGGCA
>NC_056725.1:942766526-942891526 GCF_019279795.1 Protopterus annectens | reverse complement strand
TACAAGGTGGGAGCAGATTGTAAGAGGAACACACAATTATGAATGATTCACTGGACAGGCTGCTGATTCCGTACAGTCAAACACCATGCGGTTGCCAAATGGGCAGCCATTCCTGATATTGTAGTCAGGAGTGGCCTTAGGTCAACTGGTGCCCTAGGCAGAGGGCACAACGGCACCCCCACCACACCACCCAGTGCCCCCATCCTGGTCTACCTACACCAAATAAATACTGGTAAATTGCCCCCACTAAAGCGGCGCCCTAGGCAGCCGCTTAGTTGGCCTATGCCTAAGGCCAGCTATGCCTGTAGTCATGTAGTCCAATGTGATAGGCATCACAAGTTATGCCTAAGAGGAACACACGAATATGAATAATTCTTCGAACAGGCCGCTGATTTCGTACAGTCGAACGCCATGCCATCGCCTAACAGGCAGCTGTTTCTGACACTGTATTCATGTATTCCGATGTAATAGGCATCACAAGGTGGGAACACATTGTATGAGGTACACACAAATATGATTGTGTCACTGGACAGGCCGCTAATTCTGTACAGTCGAACGCGATGCCGTCACCTAATGGGTGGCCAATCCTGATACTGGAGTCATGTAGTATGATGGAACAGGCATCACAAGGTAATATTGTGGTCCTTGCTCACACCCAGGGGTGTGAGTGACAGATGCAAGCACCAATGCCGGTGCATTAGTAAGTGCTAGATCGAGCGGGTGTAAGCCTGTTTGGCTACCAGTATGCGAGTATTGCATTGGTTAAGCAATGTAGAGGCTAATCAAGCGTAAGAGGCTGTAACCAGAGGATATCATACAGCGCAGTCATTCAACAGTATAGGAATGTATCACATCATGTAGATGTACATGTGAGTGTTTATGTCCAGCATATAGATACATACATATATAGAGATGTATCAAGGATATACCATGTGGCAACAAAGCATTACAAATGAATGAAACTGGAAACACCAGTGATGCCTGTATTATGTAGTGGTTTTGCTCTATGTGATCACAAGACTCCCTCAGACAGACATGTGTCAGTCATGCACGCAAATAGTTGTACATTGGCCGTATACATCACTCTGTGCATGTAATGTACATTAACACAACAGTACCTGTCCAATCATTATGTGTGAACAGTACTCCTGCAATGTGCTGTGTGCAACATCATCATCATCATAAAGGTAAATGGGGTAACCATAGAGGGACCGGTAGCATTTTGTGTACAATGGGGTCATCCTCCTCATGTGTACCTGGACCATGTAGGAGTGATGTGCAACAAAAGACTGTGCACCTGAGGGGCAGTGGTGAGGATAACAATAGTATGTTATGATGCATATTACAAGGGTTTCATGTGTCCAGTGGGCATGTGTGTGTGTAATGGACAGCTATGTATAGGGCATATGGTGTCCTAGGAGCCGAATGGCCTTATATGTCCGTAGGTGAGGGTCAGATGTTGGGGAAGGAGTGTAGGTATGGCTGTGAAGGATAGGTAGGAGCACAGAAATGACAGCATACAGGGTTGGTGTATGACACATGTGGGGGGGGTGATACACCCTGGATGGGGATGGGTCATTGGCATTCAAAAGCCCATGGGAACAGAGGGAAGGAGGTCTCCAGCCATTGGCAACTGCCACTGCATCTACACAGCTGCAAAGGAGACAGTGCTGGAGGCTGTCCAGGAGGGGCAGCATCACCCTGTAAATGTGACACTCCGCCCTTGAACTGGTGTATCTGGCTTCGTAACCCCTTAGGGGAGCCACCTATGCAACATGTCCGGGACCACACAATAGCAGATATGTACCTGTCTGGTCCCGCTCCCAAGGGGGACATGCTCCATCCTCAGTGGTGGTACCACCAGAAGGTGGTGCAGAGCCAACAGAGGTTGATGTTAATGGCTGGGCCCCAGATGTGCTAGTGCCCAGTGCCATGGTCAGCTGAAGTGGGATAGGAGGATCTGCCGGGACCTACCAACCCTTTTAGCCTATGGTGATGCATTTTAAACCAACATATCACTTAGTGATAGACAACAGCATACAGGATTACCTACGACAGTATGCATAGATATCACCAGCAACCCAACACAACAGATGGTATACATTTGCAGAGGGAGCACAACACATGCATATATACCGCATGGCAACTGTACAATGTGTAGTACACGTGTGACCACAGCTATGAACAGTTGTCCATCATTGGCTTGTCACTGGGAATCCCACACAGTGTCAGTCATAGCACTGTCTCATGTGATACATGTCCAGTCAGGGATGCGATGGCAGTACCACATCCCTATCATTATGTACTGTCTGCAATCCCCACACCATGCTTCTGCTGTACACAGAAGTGTGTTCAGAGTGTAACACAGGAAGCAAATGGTTGCACACACTGACCTGTTCACAGATGACCCTACAGATGGGGTTCCCTCATGAACAGAGTACTGTCATGTCTGTATTTTAATATGCAGAATAGCCATTACCACACACATGTTAAATAGGCAGTAGCCTCTATGAAGCATAGCTATATTTACATGCTGTAGTTGTGTGGCACATCACCCTCCTGTCATTAGGCTATTTCCCACGGTGGAAAATGATTGAGGTACATCCAGATATCATCTGCGATGCCGTATCAGAGTACCACATCCAGGTACCACTCACAGTGACTGTCATGGCCAGATAATAACACGTGTCCCTAGATAGTATACTGTGTTTATCATGCGGATGGCTTTGGGAACACCATCACAGCTGTACCACATGCAATCAGCTAGAGGAAGACTGCAATAGGTGCAGAGGCCATCACCTGACCATTTCCATCTGTTACAATACACATGTGCTGCTGTGCAGGTGTACACCTTCACATGCAGCAGAGAGTGCGTGTGCAGGACAGGCAATGTACACCAGGGAAGGGCTTGGAGACTTAACCATAAGCATCATTTGCCACACGCTGAATAGTACAGGGGCAAACCCCTGACTACTCATTGCTATTACATGTGCATGACATTACTACATGTGCCACAGAGGTGACATGTTGCAGTGCTGTAAGAACATGTGTGTAGGTGAGTGAGTGCCATCTACAACAGATATAGTAGACATACATTAGGTGTGGCACACATCAGTCCACTTGAATGGATGCCATTATCACCACAACCACACTCTAATGGAGACGCATTGACACCTTTGCCAGGGCGGCAAATACACAATGTAACTACTTAGTTTGCCACACCACATTAATGCACAGGACCACATGCACCACAGGGGATATCAGGAGGTTCTATGGGTTAGGGTATGTGAAAGTGCTTGACAACTGTTGGTATGCCAATGAGGTTTATATTGGGAGTGTCTGTGGTTGGGATCATCACAACCCACATGCAGACACAGGGTGCCAGTATTGTCATGCAGGTATGCATTGCTCAGTGGGTGTGCAGTGTATGGCTGTGCAAGATGGCTGTACAAGGCTGGTTGAGGTGTAATCCTTGCCATTGCATCACCTGACAATGGTGTGCAGTGCAGGGGTGTAGTGTCTGCAATGTCCCACACAGATTGGTAACCAGGAAGTCAGGCCATAGCTTTGCAATGCAAGCTATGTCTGTGTTTGATAGTCCTTCACATGGACATTGCCTGGGATTTGCATGTCCCACAATACTGTACGGTGACATGTACAGGTGTATCTGGTTTGGCAGACACATGTTGTGTACACAGCCTGTTATACTCCGATATGCCAATACTGGCCTGGTGTGTCGAAACCTGCTTATAGTGAGCAGGACGGCCCTGCACCTGCATGGATAGAATGGACAGGTATTCCATGGTGTCAGTGGCATGGGTCCATACAGGGCACATGTGTACAGCATTGTCTGGCCTTAGTGGATCACATATGATGGCACCACATATGTTACAGCCATTCAGTGTGGAACATAGTGAAGGCACAATGTCCGCATATATGTGCCTATTGTACTGCTGTACAGGGTGCCATGTCCTCTGCAGGCCACTGCGGTCACACCATGCCTACTATCTGTCCTCAATGTGCATGTTACTAGCAACATAGTGAGATATCCTAGGCAAGGTTTTATGTGCATGGCACATGGGTGCGGGACATATACCAGGTACTAGTAGGGCTGCACACTTACAGCCCTTTTGCCAGATGTATGGGTATGGCTTGCCAACACAGTGGCATGGCTGACTGACAGCTGTACTCGTGAGGTGGCCAATGTGTCATAAGACAGATACTATATAGGAAATCTACAAAACCCGCTCCCAAACATGTCCAATGATAAGACAATCAAGGCCACCTCTACACAGGCTCTGACAGACAAAAACACACTTGCCATGTCCTGTATACAAGCCCCTACCGTATCACACTGCAGCAACACGCGTTTAGGGCACGCGCTACAGCAAATACTACAAAGCACTATATTTGTCTCATGCAGGCAGACACACACACAAACACACACACACACACACACACACACACACACACACACACACACACACACACAAACACGGCATGTCTGGGATTAGAACACTGACCTAACTACTTTACTACACTACAGCATTGCGCAGTCACAGAACACACTACCGAGATTACTGGGACACAGCACTCTCAGAGGTGTATTTGTAGATGGGTGACATCATCAGCCTTGATAATGGTAGGTATAAGAAATGTATGGAGCGTGAGCAGTATAAAAGCATTACTCAGTCCTCAGGCAAATGGGGGGGACACACACACATACACACACATGGCAAGTGTGGGACTAGAACACCGACCTAACTACTTTATTACACTACAGCATTACGCAGTTACAGAACGTGCTACCAAGATTACTGGGACACAGCACTCCCAGAGGTGTATTTGTAGATGGGTGACATAATCGGCCTTGCTAACGGTGGGTTTAAGAAATGTATGGAGTGTGGGCAGTCTAAAAGCAATTTAGAGTCCACCAGCAAATGGGAACAGACACACACACACTCACACACACACACACACACACACACACACACACACATGCCGTGCACCAGTGGGGGGTACGGAACACCTGCCTATTTACAGATTACTATTACAATACTACATACTTATGAATTGCGCCACACAGACTACACATGTCAAGGCTGTCATTATGACCATCTGGGAATGCGGACATCAACAGGGATGCTGGTAGTTAAGATGTACATACCTGTGAACCTGTGTGTTTAAAGTAGGAATCCATCCTGACCTGGAGTATGCCCATCTGTGGAATGGATGACTACTACCACTATATAGGGTTGCAATGGCCATGCCCATACACAGAGGCACATAACCGACACAAGGCGTCACTGGGCATGCTCACACAGTAGCACAGGGCTGTTCGGAATGCACTATGTGTCCATCTACACAAGGATATACTGGGCATGCTCATACTCCTATTAGCACAGGGCTGAATGGGATGCACTCTGATGCTAAACACGGAGGGCCACAGTGGCCATGCTATTACAGGTAGACATAAAGAACACATTGTAATGGGCTCTGGTGTTAGTGGTTGTCATTGTTAGCAGGAACGCTGCTCTACATATATTTGACACCAGTCTTTTACACAACATCAGCTGTCATTCTGGGATGACATGGCTGACAGTAGGCAGGCCTTTGTCACATATCACATGCATCCATGATACAAGGGAGTGTGGATATTACCCAAGTCGCATCCGCCCACACAGTGCCATTCCAAGGCAAATGTCCTAAACACAGGTTAACTCCCATACACCTGCAGGACAACTGCATTGTTTTCTTATGCTAACCAGTGCTAGATGTGTAGCGTCCATATTCACAGCTGGTCACTGTAGATCCAACAATGGGGAGTACTGACATCTGTGCAGTGAGGAACACCTGGCTGATGTCTCTGTAGTGCACAATAGCACTACCACCATATACCTCAGAACTTAGCACTGCCACCATATACCTCAGAACCAGACATGTTGGCAATAACACAGGTGCTGACTGCTCCAGAAAGGCATCACAGATGAGCCATGTGCAGGACACAGTGTCACATGCTGCATTCTAGGATGTAAACTGCAGACACCACCATGCCCTCGGACCACCAACATGACACCATACATGCTGTATGACATAGATGAGTACACCACCACCATGTGACCCTTGACCTGTGTACTATACTAAGCTCTACATCAACTGCAGAGGGTACACATGTACTGACACAGTTGCATCATGTGTTATGCAATGCAATGATACCACTGTCTGTGACCAGGTCAGCTGTACACATACCAGGGGCCCTCGGTACTTTCCACCATTAGCAGATGTCTGTTGCTGTACATCAGTACACACCCTCACGTATGGATATGACATACATGTACCTGCCCTGGGTATGTACATTCCACACACACAACATACCTGTAAATAGCATAGCTGTTGTAGTTCTTTGTGCAAACAGGTGGCTACCACCATTACACACATGCACATGGAATGTAGGTCCATGGCTGCTGAATGCTAACAGTACATAAGGTGTGATGCCAGTGTTGACAGAGGTAACATCCCATCTGTACTGGTCACCCATCATATCATACAACAGTCCATGTGTCATGTATGTCATTACACATATCCACCAATTGCAATGCCTACAGACATGACCAAATGTCAGGATTGTAGGACCTACACGCCTGTACACGTAGTGTTGTGCATTCAGATAACATGAGTGTGCAGTTGTTGATGTATGCAAGTGGCATGTATCCTAATACATCATGCAGCTGCAATGCAGCCTCAACATTGCCAACTGTATATGGTGATATGCTGAATGTACAGAAAGATGTACCACATGTATGGACAGATGTGCTGAAATCACTAAGTGGTGGGGCATCTTTGCAAATGGATGTTTGCTGTTGACAGCTCACAGGTGTGTCACAAGCAGTCCTACAATACCTTGTGTAACCAGTAAGCAATGGTTTCGTTACTTGAAGGACATAACACACAACTTAGACAGCGGTCAGGGTGACAGTGAAGGTAAATCACTTGACACCTGTTAATAGATATGACGTCCCTAGTGCATATATCAGCACTGTTAGCACAGGAAACATCAGTACAGTTTGTAACGCGTGCAATACTGCTGTACGTCTGACATACATAACATGAGCTAGGCAGGTCTGAGATTCACAGTACTGGTATATGTGGTTGCATGTGTATTCATATATGTCACATATTGTGGGGAATACATCTCAATTGTTACTCACTCTCCTGTACACTAGTGTACACATCTGTACAGACTGCAATGTAGAAAGCAGGACATAGGCAGGGGCATGTATCTCATACATGCGAGTTATCTGTATGTGCATGACAAAGGTGTATTAAATACTGAATGCCACAGTGTGTGTATGTAGGGCTGACTGGTCCCTGGGTTGAGGATGTATGTTACCATACTGAACTGATAAGACCACTCCCACCATCCAGGCGATGCATTTTACTATCCGTGCTGATGCCGTACTGACAACCTGTACATGTGTATTCACTGTGGCGCATCATGTAGGTGCACAGTACTGTAATGATGATTTGCACATAGGCAGGGGTCCTCATCCCACCAGTAGCAACTGTGTGCAAGTGTGTGTTACTGTGTCGGTGAAGCCGTGAGTGTGTGTGAGTTACAATGTCACTGAATACATGTGTGTCAATACCTGAGTGTGTGGGTGCAGTTGTGTGTTGGCATCCTGTCATGAGAACGTCTATTACTGATTCCCATTGAGGCATCATACTTCCCACTGCCCTCTACCCTTGTAATCAGCTAGACCACTCTCTTACCTCACCACTCCATGTAACTGCACCTGTGATGTCACCCTTTATGGATGTCACATCTGTGGCCACAGTAGCTTAATACACAGCTATCATGCTCTTGGAAAGGTAGACGTGTTTGTAACATGGGACATTCTCAATGGTATGGGGCAGCTACACGGTGCATGCTGGTATATTCATACATACCTGTGAGTAGTCCACATTGACATATGAGACACTTAAATGCAAACACTGACATCCACCGGCATGTACAATTAGACCTGAAGAAGGACAGCAGAACATCATGACCAACATGCATTTACTGTTGTTACACAAGACACATACCGTTAACAGTATTGTACACCTGTACTACATGGTATATCTGCTGCCTGTCAACAGTCCTCAACATTTGTAAACTACACATATAATTCTAGTCTGTTCACCCTGTGCATCAGACCATATGAGCATGTCCCTGCACTGATGGTGTGGATATCAGGGATGCGGCACAGGCATCATCATATGCACAGGGTGTTAATGTTTGCCGGTGGCCTAGGCTGCACTGTTGTTACACAAGACACATACTGTTAACAGTATTGTACACCTGTACTACATGGTATATCTGCTGCCTGTCAACAGTCCTCAACATTTGTAAACTACACGTATCATCCTAGTCTGTTCACCCTATGCATCAGACCATATGAACATGTCCCTGCACTGATGGTGTGGATGTCAGGGATGCGGCACAGGCATTATCTTATGCACAGGGTGTCAATGTTTTCCAGAGACCTAGGCTGCACCATTGGATGACATCATGTGTGTGGGTTTGGGCCTTTGATCTAATTGAGTGTGTGCGGATGTTATGCATGTGTGTGTTAGGGTGCCCTACATATGTGTCCAGTGTGTGCATGTATGTATGCACACAGTTCTCCCATGTGTCTGGCCTACACAGGGGTATTATTGGCAGCTGCAGACTGTACAGGTGAGGTTTTTACAGTTCACGGTGTCCGGCCTCGGACATGTGATCTGTGCCTGCCAGGGGTTGCATGGGCACTACCAAACAGAGGTGCAGGTTGGATACTGTCTGATGTCACTTGTCCACTGGAACTGTGTCCCTGTTGGGACCATCCAGGGCCACGTGCACATGGCCTGCTGTGGCATGGTGTGGACAACACAGCCCTAGATGCACTGTTGCTGCTACCACCACTATGAGAGCAGGCATGTGAGGTAGCTCGTACATGTAGACCTGACATAGGTGATGTAGCAGGCCTACGTCCATGTGCCCAATGCCTCACTCATACCAGATGTTCTAACACAGACAGCTCATGCTCGCTGATTGTTATGCCACAGTCAAGGACTCCAACCATGTCACCCAACCGTCTATCCAAAGCATCAGCAATCTGCTGTTGAGCATTTATCATTGCCTGGATGCTGTTGTTTAAAGAATGGACAGCAGCCCTCTGTAGCCTCAGATCTTCCCTGTTGCACCATTCAGCACGTGCCTGTGCCTCCATTACCACTTGAAACATGTGTCTGGTGACACCTGCTACTGTGCTCTGTCATGCAGGAGCATGTTGGCCAGAGGTCCTCCTATGAGCAGCGCTGGCCACTTGCATGTGTGGGGAACCACCAGTAGTTTGGCTGACACTTTCCTGTTCGAAGCTACCAAGTGCCAACTGTCCTTCCTCTATGGCCACTGGTGATGGGGTATGTGCAGGTTTGGGATTTGTGTGCAGGGATGAGGTGAATATATAGATGGAATGGCAACCAATGGCACAGTTTCTGCCCCTGATATCTCTGCCTGTGTCCAAATCATATGTCATCATCACTGCTAGAGTCTGTGGGGACACTAACATCTGATGTACCGCAGGAGGGCAATGCACCTACATCACCTGCTAGGATAGACAAGAACTGTACATTACAATCTATACAATAGATACACACACACATGCATGTGATATGACAGAAGGCATGCAACATGCATATGATATGGCAGATGGCATGCAGCGCAGACAATAATAGTGGTAGTTATCATACATCCCTAGGTTGCACACAACAGCATGCATGTGTCATAGCAGACAGCATGCAAATTACACAATCATAGCAGTGGTTAGCATACATTCCTGTGATACACCATGTGGACCAGCACAGGTTAACAGTACACCTGCCTGATGTGTGGCATATGACCTTGATAATCACATGTAGTATGACATGTGATCTGCTGACGTGTACAATGACATGCATACATGTTTAACACAATGGTGTCCTGTCAAATATACAGTGGGGCAATGGTGTACCAATTCAGTGTTGTCTGTCTGTCCTACAGATATACTGCAAATTTAGCTGATGTGCATGGCCATTGCAGGGAATCATGAGGTGTCTTCTAGTGCTATACAGTGTGAGTTACAGACAGGGTTCATAGCCATGACAGTGTTCAGATACAATACATATATACTGTGGAATGTTACCCATGTCACTGAGGTGTATACACACTAAACCATGATGTGGAAGTTGTGACACATGTCACTGATGGGTCTACGGATGACACCCCTGCACATCTGCAACCATATTGCTGCAGCCTGGCAACTATGGCCAGACATGGTGAACACATCAGTACACCATGTCCCACACACACACACACACACACACACACACACACACACACACACACACACACACACACACACACACACACACACACGAGGAGCTAGTATGGCATTTATGTCCAACACCAGCAACGGAAATGTACTGTATCTGTGGCCTGATGTGGATGCTATACAGGTGATTGATGTCATGTTGCAACACCCTCAAGATGTTAAACACATCTTATATGGTGGATTCATGTTACGCCTACACAAGATGTGCACAGGCCTGTAGGATGCCTAGTGTTCCACATCTACATTATGACCATTATACAAAGGCCATGGTTGAACCATGTGTAGCCATTGTACGTCAGGGTGTACACACAAGCACAACACGTCTACTGTGTGTGTTGCTCCATGTCTCTGGCCATCCTCCATGGCCATGTGTGTACATGTGTTGTCCAAATTATTGTGATGGGCATCTATTTCGCATGTCTGTGTTGTCCCATATGACATATATGCTCCACTGACAACAGGGTTATGTAGATAAAGGGTGGTGTGTGGGATATGTTTTCAGGTTAGGTAAGCAGTGTAGTAGCCAGGCCAATAGATGTCATGGACATGTCAAGATAGCACATCACATAGTGTGACATTCATAGCAGGGCTATGATCCACACTGATGAAACCTGTGTATTGGCCATACTCCAGCCCACTGTGTAGTACTGTTTGTATTCACCACATGTGTAGGTCAGATCTGTTGTACGTCCCTAAAGTGAACAGCACCTCCACCATAGTATGCACAGCTGTCAACACATCTAGCAATAAAGTTTGTGAGGATTCATGTCGGTGAGATGATTCACATAGTTTGCAAGTGTTGCACATGGGTAGTCATTGTGATGCATTGCAGGTCCGACCTGTATATTGTGACAGGACCATACATTATGTGTACATGTTGTGAATGGCCACATGGCACATAGATTTGTGCATTATGGTTCCTGATAAATAATAACACTCTTACATGCAACGGGCTGCTGTCGCAGCAGAACGCCAGAGGTACCTAAATAGGAGTAACACAGCAGTATGGGCATAGTCCACCCCTGTATAAAGGCTACAGGGAGCAATGTGCATAACAACTACACCAGTACATTAGACTATACTATGGTGTATGCACATGTGTGCATACACAGAGTAGCATACTATAGTATGCGGCATGTGTGTATACATGCCTTGCATATGATGTTACATTACATATTGTACAGTGACACATGCAACTATAAAGAATATAGTTATTATAGGTGCAGTACTGACTTACTAGCCAACTCCAGGCTCAGTGGTTGAGAGACACCCACCTCAACAATATCAGCTAAGGCTTGTGGATGTGGTTCTGCAGGTGTCCCCAGGTTGTCCAGTAGCTCCTCGGTACGTATGAGTGTGGGCTGGGTTGGTGGTCCACCACCTGTTGCACCTTGTTCCCTGGTGATTGCATTCACATGCTATTTTGCCCATCTAATGAGGTCTGTACAGTGTCAGCGCACCTGCTGGTATGTGCAGTTGTGGCCACCCACATCATTAACCCTCCTGCGAAGTTCCATCCACAGGGCATCTCGCTGCTGTGCATCCTGTGGCACATGGCAAAACAGGATATCGTGATTGTTGAATAGGTATGGGATGAGGGCCTCATCCTCCAAACATGTAAAAGGGGGAAGCCTTGTATGCAGCATACCTGGAAGACATAATGATGGAGACCAGTCACAGTAACTCAGAGACATACAGAGCTACAGCTGAACATACATGTATATCGCATTAATTCAGTTTAAATAGTTGTATTTGCAAACCTACATGACACTGATGTGTTTGTGTCACACACATGTGACACTAAATGTTGAGTGGATATTATCACCATACATGTGTGTGTGTCACCTGATTACATTGCTCATACTACATGTGGTTGCTGTCTTGATGTGGGCATGTCTGTTTGCCTGTACTGGTGTTCCTACCTATCAGCACATGGCCAGATGTGTCCACATTAATGCAGTCGACCTTGATGCAGTGTATATGTCACATATAAGGACTTACACTGCCTTAACATACATGACATGTGACCCTGCAGACATGCTCACATAAGGTTTTACATGTATGTGTCTGCCATGTACATCTACATGGCACTGTACAGTGATTCAACATCCTGCCATGTATCACCTGTGTTGCACATGTGATACACTTGGGACACTGGCTAGCCAGATGGTATTCGCAGGGATGGATATCAACTATAGCATGTACAGTCAAAGTCAACTAGTGTGCTATATGCCATGGGCCATGTATGAATCTAGGATGAAAGGTTACCTGGCAGTAGCCGACATGTGGGTCTATGGGGCCAGGTGGAGCAGTGCCACATTACTGATCCACAGGGTTAATGATACATATAACATGCATTACCATGCGGTCATCACACCATGTCTGAGAGGGGAGCGATGTGCAGCTTTGATGGACAGGAATGCATAGTATGGCAGGACTATGTCAAGTGTATGGGACAAGGATCTGTCCAGCATGTGGTAGGTGGATGTCCATGAAGTATGTGTTCGAGATCAGGATGAGTATGTGTAGCATGTCCAACATCACTGGGTTGGATATGGATTTATTCAGGGTATGCATCATGCTACATAGTGGAGATGGGAAATGGGAAGGCTGGTGTAGGCCATCTGCACATTGCCAATACCCCTTAAAGGAAATATGTGATCTGATATGGGTCACTTGAGTGTTCTGTATAGCTGGACAGTGATCTCTATATTCATGAATGGCATCCTCTCATTATTAGGGTTGCCACATATGACTACCTGACAGGTGTGGTGATGTAGCTACCACAGAAAAGACAACTGCCCAGCTGCATCCCTCACACACAAGTGTCCATTATGTTGACCGCTGCCTAGGTGGTAGTTCATGGGTACAGGGTTATTAACACAGGGGTGACAATACGAGTCAGCTATTGCTCCTAGGTCATAGTCATTCACATGCTTCAATAGGCAGATGCCTTTTGTTTGTCTGTGAGGTATGGACTACAGTGACGGGGAATAAAATTAATTAACCCTGACATACTGTAGCTGCCACTGGTATGATGATCATGTATTATTCAGACACCTTCTGTACTGTTGGTTCTTCCATCAGTCCTGTTGCAAAACATTCCTGTGACATAGGAATGTACATCTAGAATACCAAGTGTAGGTGGTACACAGTATGGGTGATGATTTCCTATGACCTGGCAAGGTTATGATATGCAGTGTGACATCAGCCATACTGTCATCTACATCTGTACTGATGACATCACTTAAGTGATCAAGGTTCATGGCCTTCCAGACCAGACTCAGCAGGGTAGTAGTAAAGTACTTCCCATTATCAGTGGTGTCTCCCCCTTTGTGGGTTGTGAAACCTGTTTGGTGTGCACCATTCAGTGTGTAAACAACCTGACATGGAGCTATGTTATACATGATGTGTACTTGGAGAGCATCTTGTTTTGCCATATAAGTATGATACAACCTGTGATGTGGGCAGGTCCCATGCAGACTGAGTGCAGCTTGTACCTGCATAGTTGTACATGGATGTGGTGTGCATGGATATATGCTTGTGTACCTGTTGGGGGGAGGGAGCCATGTGTTTATATTATCCAAGCCTCTATTTGGATTACTTATTCATTCTAAGCACTTGTTCAGGACTTGTAAACACTATGTAAGCTAATAATTACTATAGCACTCAATCTTCCTCATTACCTACAGGTAAGGGTGAACAGGTTTTGTACATACTTTTCTCACTTGCGTAGAGTAATGTAGCTCTTGTACTCACTTTCCTCATTTATCTAGGGGAATGTAGTTCTATATTTAGGCATTTCCAAGAGTCAACTGCCAGTGTTCTCACCTATCTATCTGATGAATCTGGACATCTTGAGGCAATGTACACATTGCCTCATGTACACAGACAAGCCTCTCTGCCTACCACCCAACACTACAACCTGTGAGAGATGCACTCATCTAGCCAAACTGGAGGTAAAGGTCTCTCCAACCAAGCCTGATCCTGACTGCCATGTGGAGAAGGTACACAGTCGCACAACACCACACTCATCACATGTCTCACTGAATCTACACCATTAACTGGGAAAACTACTTGTGTACCAACACATTAGCTCAATGGTTTCTGGAATTCATAAACACCAATGCCCTGAGTCAACATATCCACACACCCACCAGGGGCAACAATATCCTAGACCTAGTCATTACCAACATGAGTGACTGGTGCTCCACACATGAAGCCAACTCCTCATTGGTCCGATCAGACCATGTGCTGAACACCGTTGATATCCACATCCCGCACCTACCCCCCATTAAGGGAACCACAGTATAATATGTCTACAAGGCCAACTACATGCTTCTTAAGACAGATGTGGTGGACATCATGACACCCATGCAGATGGACAGTATTATTACAACTGCTAAATCCTACACAAATGCACAGTATAAGCACTTACAGGAGTGCATGGCTTGTACTATCCCAAACAGAAACAGGACGCTATACTCCTAATTAACTAAACCAATCTGGTGGTCCCCTGCCACAAACATATTGTACTACAGGAGGACGATACTGTTGCAAATGAGAGTACAATAACATGCATGGAGGAGATACTTGGCCAGCCTCAGTAAGAAGGTGAGATCCCTTATTAAATCCTCCAAAGCTAGCTACGAAAACTATAATGCAACTAATACCAACAACAACTCCAAAGCATTCTACAGCTATGTCACATATCTCAATGTCAACAACCAGATCTGCTCTGAATTACAGCACAAATGCATGAACATTACAGAAACAATTGATATTGGCAACATCCTGGCAGATCCCTCTCAAAGCTGCACACTCTAAAGGCAATATCACAGCATCCATGGGACCGGACAACATCCCAGGCTGCATTTTACATGAACCTCAGATCGTACTGTTTCCCCACCTATGCACCATGTTCAATAATAGCCTCACATTGAGCATAGTGCCCCCTGAATGGCGCACAGCAACAGTTATCCCATTCCACAAAGGTGGCACCACAACAGACCATGGGACCTATTTCCCTATAGCCCTGACTAGCCTGGTCTGCAAGGCTATGGTGCACATCATGGATCACTGTCACAAAGACATTGGGCAACTCCCAACCTTTGACCCCTCCCTGTTTGGCATTGTTAAGGCCTGACCATGCCTCCTAAACCTGGTGGACTTCTTAGAGACAGTTACCAAGGCATTAGATGAGGGTAAGGAGGTCCACACAGCCTACCTAAATCTCTCATAGGCTTTCAACACCATTCCTCCTTCTGGTATTATCAACATACCCAACCACCTGAACATTAACCCCTACGTCATGTGATGGTTTGCAAAGTGGCTCATGGACAGAACCCACACAGTGGGAGTTGCATACCCCAGGTCCAACTGTATACCAGTTACAACTGGCGTCCCCCAGGGCTCAGTCCTAGGAACCCTCATGTTCGGTATATACGTCTCTGATGTACAGACAAGCACAGGAAGGCTTTGGCTGAAAAGGTTTGCAGATGACTGCAAACTAGGGGACGTAATTGTTTCCCGAACTGTTACAGACACCCTCTGGAAGGGTCGCACTGAGATGGATACCTGGTGTTAATATCATGGCGTCAACCTGAATGCCTAAAAGTGCATAGTCATCTCCTTTGGATATAACTAATTACCCATGGACTACCACATAGGTGCTAGTCCCCTACATACAGAAAAGGTAATATGGGATCTGGGAACCCAAATAGATAGCAATCTCTCCTTCGATACCCATAATGACAAGGTGGTTAGAATATTCTTCTACATGGCCCCCTAATCTCTAATGGGTTCGCTTCCAGATCAGAGGGGCCATTGTGACTCTACACATGTCATATTAGACCCATTAAAGGATACAACACCCCATTTGGGATATACCTTACAAGACAACTGCAACAGCTTGGAAGACCACACCAGTACCACACCAAGAGGATTACTGACCTCAAGACAGATGACCTATGCAGACCAACCTACGAAACTCCAGCTGTACTCAGTTGCATACCACATACTCACAGGTGATCTCTGCTTGACATACAAGGCCCATGTCCAACCCTGTATTGCTGGATATGCTCCACCTAAACAGAAGCCCCTGAAAGCCACATGCTCTAGGGATATACACCTAAACACAACGATGAGTAGGTTGTGCTGGACAGATAGATTCCTGACCCAGACACTCCCTATGCTTTGGAACATGATTCCAATGTACATCAGGCATGGCCCCTCATGAGCACTCTTCAAGGGAAACCTTGACGTGTGGATGGGAGACAGACATACCCCAGGGATCACTGCAGTGGCTCTGCTGGACAGAGGCACAAGGAACTATTGGCTCTGCCATTCAGAGGCACAGGAAACCAACCTATGGGGGTGGTAAAAGCCAACACACGTTAGCTAGGCTAACAGATACCCTTGGTAAGACAGCCTAGTACCTACCTTTGCACATATTACATGCCTTATGTGCATGGATAGTTAAATAGCTCTTCCATTTTACTTTGCTATCATGCTGATAAACTGTTGGCTCACTAAAAGACATATGTATCCTGTTATTGTGTATTGTAAATGCCAACTGACATAACTAATGTTTGCCTAACATTACAGTAATGTTATGTAGCTTGTAATACATATCTGCTTACAATAGTGTACATTACACAGTTATTGGCACAATATCCCACAATGCAAATCATACTTGCACAGTGGCCCAACCTTCCACATGTTATTCTCTGTAATACACCCATACATATGGCTACAGTTACAATATATCAACATATACTATCCCCTGTTATAGCACATACTTGTTGGACCCGCCCTGCCACTGACATCGGCTGGTAAGGAGTATTTCTGTTCAAAGCCCTTATATAGCATCCCTTGTGGTGTATGCGGTGTTTGCCTTGTGACCTACAGCAGTACACACAAATGCTACAAGCATTACTATGCTCAACAATACATCACTACAAGATAACTGTTTCCACTATATGGATTGTGTGCACTTTAAATACTACAGAATAGTACTACATACACAGACATACCGACTGTTCTACATACCTTATTAGTAACCCAAGGTGTCGTTAACTGTTGATTCAATCCTTTTCAGTTTGTGTTTCAATGTTCTTTGTAACATTCTACTGGTATATATGTATGGTCTGAATGGGTGATAACACATCCTTTTCTAGTTACATATCAGTAACATGTGGTATCCTGTCCACCAATTGCTGTTCCAAAGTAGTTAATTGGATGCACATCAGCTGTGCAGCTACTCCATTAGCCGATACCATAACAACAGTGGTGTAAAAGTGAGTACTCCTTTTGGGCATTCTCCATTTGCCTTACTTTTGAGGGAGAAGGCCTAGATGTGTTATTGCGATATATTTCAACAGATATATGGAGACACACAGAGATATATTAGCTTAATGACTCCCGTGGACTGTGTGTAATGGCTAGACAATTTGGTTCTACATGTGAGTACAGCTGTTATATTTTGGAACAGTGCTACTTATGCAGGGTTTGTTTGTACCTGATACTTCTGCAGATGTTTAAGTCTGGCAATGATGTTTGGCCAGCTCAAGGCCGTATGGCTAAGCATGAACTGTTATGTGGTGTACAGTGTGCTCACCAGACATCCTTGATTTGGTGTACAAGTGTAACATACTGTGCTCTTACTCACTAATTGCTAACACATCCCGGTGTACGCACAACCCTCTGAAATGGGTTTAGTGCAAACAAACTCTATTACATCAGCAGCTGTTAAATTGAATAACAGGAGCTATTTCACATAGGGCCATGTTAGTGTGTCTCTGACAAGGTATGTTAAGGCTTCTGCAGATGTACAGTGTGTGAAGGATTTGTGATGTTATTACAGTTTGTATTGTAATATGTTTGGGTGTGGGGGTGATGTTGGTGGGTGTGCTTAGCAGATGCAGGTGTGTAGGAACTGCTGTTATACATAATTACTATGTGCATGTGGGTTCCTTCCCTATTTGAAAACCTATCCTTTTGTGGACTAATACAATGGTAATTGCAGGCTGATTCATTAAGGCACTGTTATGTGGTTCCTGTATAGCATGCAGGTGATGTTAGTCCTTGAATCCCTTCAGTAATACATCTGAATGTGATATGTTGCTATATGATAGCTGTGTATTTCTGTCATAGCTATTTGCAGTCATTGTAGTTTTTGGTGACTGATCCTCTTTGACTAGGGTTGCCACCTTTTCATATGACCATAGTGGGACCTTTTCGGGACACACATCTGATTTTGCAGGCCAACACAAACCCACGGTCAGTACAAGGGATAGAACTTTCCTTTCTTGCCTAATTATAAGCTTATTCTTGTAGCAGTTTAGGTGCTTATCCTGTTTCCTGTAACATGTAGGTATTTTAGATACAGAAATAACTATTGTATGCAACTATTACAGTACATATGGGACATAATTATGTCCTACAATCCCAGGACATTTGCCACGTTTAATATATTTGGTCAGGACACTGCCCAAAGAGGGAGTGTCCCTCGCAAAGTGGGACAGGTGGTAACCCTGTCATTGGCTGATGTCCATAGCACATATTTGTAATAGTGTATAGGCATATAATCTCCATATCCTTTGTTCATAAAGGTTGGTAGTGGCGGAATGTGTGATTGTTATGGTCTATGTTATACACATATATAAACACTTCAACCGCTGTATACGGGAGACCTACGGAATCCCAAAACCACAGTGTTCCGATGCACACAGTACCGGGATCAGACTCCCATACCCCACATTACCGACATCGACAGTAATCCGCAAAGGTAATATGAACATGGAACACTCACATGCACACACAGACACACTGCTACCCAACACATCCAAACAAACCATCCTACATTACGTATAGCAGGTGACCAAGCCCCCCTACACCCCCCATGTAGGTGTCTGCACCCCCCCACACCACCCCCTACTTTAATATTCTGCAACCTAGGTCGCGCAAACAGATGCACAAAGCTAACCCACAACCACACATTACAGTCCCCCAAGAACACACACCACACACAGAACACACACTTACACACACTACAGCCCTAAGAAACACACATACACACAGTAACTTACCCAAACTGCAACACCAGAAGCACTGACTAACTGTCCATTAACATCATGAGATTACACCTCGCACGTCTGGTGTTTCGGTACTGTGTTCTTTTGGACCTTAAGCATCGGGATTATGCGCGTCAGTATGTAAAGCAGTCGGTATGTGGTAGGTATCCCATTTATATGTACCTCCATGGTTATGTAGATGTTGTTAACCTATCTATATATCTACATATATATGTATATCCCCATATATCAACATATCTCTCTCTCTCTCTCTCTCTCTCTCTATATATATATATATATATATATATATATATATATATATATATATATATATATATATATATATATATATATATATATATATATATATATATATATATATATATATATATATATATATATATAAAACATACACCTTTCATTGGGTACATGCCAGTTTGTCCTATTTCAACACATTCCTACCTTTTGTGTTTTATCCTGTCAGTATACACGACTGCCATTGGCACATCTCAGGTAGCTTAGTGGTATGTTATTGTGATGAATGTGTACATGGTTATGTGTTCTAATCCTGGCAGTGATATCTTACCTCTCAGAGCAGGCACTAGTAGTGCAAGGGTGATTAACGCACATTTCAGCAGTTGTGTGCTCCACCTATTTATTATTCTGTAGAGAACTACCTATATATGCAAGCTGTGTTTAAGGTATACTATGTAACATGTACACATCTGTGAAGATTCCTGTCAGGGATACTCCCCATTATTTGGAACTACATCCCTGATTACATTATACAAAACCCTTCACTGACACTCCGGGGAATCCTTGCAGAGTGGGTGGTGAACAGTAGCTACACCTCAGGGATTCCGCAAGTGGCTCTGCTCCACAGAGGAACAGTTAATTAATCAATGGGGTGGCAACAGCAGCCATGTTTTGCCTATGCTTATGAGTTGCCTCGGCGTTTGGGCATGTACTTACCTATGTATCTATGAACCTGTACATACAATATGGACACACACTGATAACTTAATTTACTGTTCAGGTATTGACTTACATTGTGCCAATGGCAGTTGTGTGTACAATAGTTGAGAGCTACCTATGTAGGATGCACACAGTAGACCACCTATACCTGACAATTTACAGGTGGTCGTGTGTGTGTGCCATCCATGTTTGCTGTGTGTGCAGGTGGAGAAGGGTGTCAGTCCATGAGTGCCTACACTGTCAGTGTGTGTGCTATACATTCCCTCTTTGCCAAGGCATGGGCATACTGGGCATGACTCCGTCTGCCTACTGGGGCTAGCACAGGGTGTTTGTAGTCTGAGTCCCCCTGTGCCTGTGGGTCCCTTGGCAATGGTGGTGGGCTGTGAGGGTCTTTACCATTCTGTCTCTGCTGCAGCTGTTTCCGCAGGATCATATTGTGTAGTATGGCACATAATATGAAGATGTGGGAACACATTCCTGGAGAGTACTGCAAGGCTCCACAAGATGTGTCCAAACAACAGAACTGTGATTTCAGCATCCCAAACACGAGCTCTATGATGATTCTGGTTTCTGTGTGTGCCTCATTATGGCATTCTTGCATGGCTATGTGTGCATTTCTGATGGGAGTCATCATCCACGGTTCCTGTGCATATCCAGCATCCCCCACCAGGTGGCCATATGCGATGTCCCCCCTGGCAAATACCTGATACAGCTGTGAGGCATGTCAGATGTCGGAGTTGTGATAGCTTCTAGGGCTGCCAGCACACAAATCCATGATAATGCCCTGGGCATTGCACATGACCTGGCAGTTGATGGACAGGAATCCCTTGCGGTTTATGTAGCACATACCCTGCTCACCGGGTGGTGACTTGATGTGTATGTGCGTGCAGTCTATTGCAGCCAGTACCTCCTGGTAGTCTGCCACATGGTGGAAGAGATGCATATTGCTGGCCAACTCATCCTGCGTTCGGGGGAAGTATATGTGCTCATTGGCATGTGGTAACATGGCATCCAGGAACTGGTGGAGTACCCTGGATGCTGATGCCTGTGAGATCCCCATGATATCCCCAGTTGGCCTTTGAAAGGTACCTGCGGCTAGTATTCTCAAGCTTACACATACCTTTGTGTCCACTGGGATAGGTTCCTTTCTGTTACTTCTGGCTCTGAGGCATGGCCAGGCACAGCTCAACAAGTTGCTGTATGATGTCCCTGTCCACCCTGTAATGCTCTACTATCTCCAGATCATGTAGCCCCTGGTAGGTTACCCTGGGTCTGAACTCTTGTCTTCTCCTCTGGTGCCTGAGATGGTTGTCAGCAGCATCCTCCACACCACCGTCAGTCTCCAATACATGCAGGTGAATCAAAGCTATGGCAGTCCCTAACATATACATATTAAAATTCCCCGTCTGCATACACCAATGGTGCAGAGTGTCTGGGAATACACAAGTGTGTGTGTGGGGCTTTCACACCTTATACTATTGTGCAATGGATGATGTTGGTATAATTGGGTGTGTTTGTGCTATTTCAGCTGCAGGGTATCTTAATTATTGGTTTTACAGCAGGTACTGCTATTGTGGGGCCTTTGTTGTTGACTTACGCTTGTCTGCCATGATTCATCTATTGCCCTTTACTTCTATTTTCAACCCAATTCACCTCCCATTATCAGGCATGCATCCAGCTGCCACTTTTCTTGTTTTGTGCTTCCACAACCCAGATTGTGTTGGGAAATGTGTTATGTAGCTGATCTACTGCAAGTTTGCTTTGTTCTGCTGTGACAGTTCTCTTTTCTTTGCTGTACGGCACCTCCCCTTTCCTGTTCTGCAGGTAGCTGCTAGCAGCCTTGTTAGCTGTTGAATATGGCCCACTGTGAGTTTCTAGGTGTTAATTACTCATTTGTACTCCAATTACCATGCTACAGCATTTCCTTATTGCCTTCCCGTATCCTTCCTTTTTCAGCTGTGGTGCGCACCGTGCACAACTATTTACCGGGTTTTCATCCACGTTCACATGAACTTTCGGTTACCTTGTGTGCTCTCAGCTAAGCAAACCTATGGCTACTTCCACACCCCTATCCTGCGGCTTTGCTTAGCAACATGCAACATGGATTAGCAATGATCCAATGTGCGCCCCTCTCTTGGTGTCATGCTTACTTCCAGGCCACTCCTTAGTGTTGTGATGCTACGCCGTGTGGTACATCCTTATGCCGGTGGGGCTTTTATGATTCAGTATTACTTGACTCATTTGCATGGCATTGACTGCTAATTCCTAGTTACCACACGGAACACTGTCACAGACCCTTAGCAACCCTTACACCATGGTTGTGGTGTAGCATGCATGCCACTGACTATTATGGGGATATCATGAATTGCGTTACATTACAGTTTTATGACATCTAAATATATTTTCCTTGTGATCCCATTTGCGCACCGATGCACTGTGGTTTTACTTTGCATTGGTGTGGCCATCACATTAAATGTTATTTTTTATATGTTGTGCATGTTGTTTTATGCTATTGGCTATATATTTCGACACTGGCATATATTAACATTATAATACATAAGTTTGGTCCGCTTTCATGGCTCCAATTTTATGTTTGACAAAATGTAAACTTTTTTTGGTTTACATTTCTACATGCTTACGCTACACCTGCACAACTTCATGAATCGTTATATACCTTCATTTGCATGTTACACTGCTGTGTATGGGGTAATTAGCATACATGCACCTGGAGATGCGCAGCTCTGGCATATGCTGGTAGTGCACGTGGAAACAGCTCTTACCTGAATCGATCGACGGCCATATTTGGCGCTAGATCGCCGATGCTACTCCAGTGCATGGCGCAAGCTTCATGAATCCCGGGGAATGTGTTTTCAGCCTACCAGACATTGACTCAAACAAGAGTTTACAAATGAACTATTATACATGGCAATGGATAAAACATATACTTAACTATAGCAATGATCCAAATTAAATAAATACATACATACATAAATTAGTCATTTATGGTCTGCTGCTAGCCTGAAAATGTACAACTGCTTAATTCATACCCTACTTGAATAATTCCTTTTGAAATTCAGGAACTGTGACTAAGACCCTCAGATCAGCAAGACTATAACTGCAAGTATGGGGTATATCCATTAAATGCAAGGTTATAATACCTACTTCCTTATTCCAAAGTGTAGTAGTCTTAGAGTCAGCATATATAAGTAGCATGTGTGTAGCAGCAAACCCTCCATTTTGGTAGGGAAGGGGGGTGAGAGACAATAAAAATTCAGAGTAACAAAAACTCTTCAAAAAGTCCTGCATCACTAGTAAATCAGATTGTCTCTACTGGGATGAAGAATTACAAACTACAACATGATCTTTAAATTTCAAGCATACCTCTGATCATGTATCATATGTAAATATATATAGATATATAAACAAAAACTTCTAGGCGGAACTGCATATAAGGAAGCTAATCTTGTGTTGAGCGCTTTCATTCTTTATTTGGGTGAAGAACTTCATCAGAAAAACTAAAAGTAGTTCTTCACACAACAAAAGCACTCAACACTGATTTGGTTTCCTTCTATGCAGATCTGCCTAAGAAGTTTTTGTTTATAAGTTTTTTCTTCTTTATTTTGTGCAGTTTTTAATATATATATATATATATATATATATATATATATATATATATATATATATATATATATTTGTGTGTGTGTGTATATATATATATATATCTACACAGATTTATATATATATATATATATATATATATATATATATATATATATATACAGCTAGACAGCACGCAAAATAGACTTAAGTATGCAATTGTCTGCTTGTCAAAGAAGCATGATTTCATGACTTGTTCACACCTGATGTGATTCCCCTGTGTGTGACAACACTGACAGAACTCACTATCCCATTAAATCCTTGAAGCCATCAAAGACATGTCTGGTTATACTGAAAGGTAAATTCAGATCATCAGTGTATAGGCCAAATTCTGTTTTGTTGGAAACATATTTGTTATGAAGCAAAACTTCATGATTCCAATAAATCTGTAGTGAGCTTACTGATGTTCTTTATCCAGATGTGCTTACCATTGTAGTTAATCCTACAAGGAAGTCATTCACTAAATTAGCAGTGATGAGTTCTCCTTAACAATGAGGGAGGGTGTGGTGCTTTTTCCTGCATTGCTACTGTGGCTCTCCCAATTCAATTAATTTTTGTTAAAGACCCCAGTGGCTTTTCATATCCTACTGGGTCATCCTTGTTTTGCTTATGATGACATCATCGGATTCTGTTTATTTATTTATATATTGGCAACTGATTACTGGGAAAGGCTGAATGGGTAGGAGTCCATTTTTAGTGGAGGCCTGGGGAGAAAAGTTCCAAAGTATTACAAAACATTTTAAGAATTATAATTTTACAGTCTTTAAAAATAATGCAAAAACAAATACAGTTTCAATAACTATACCAAATTAGATGTAATATGAAAATATTGGTTAAGAACTGGTACAAGTCATATGACAATGATTTAATACTTAGAGAAATTTTAACCAGTTTATAAAGAAATTGCAATATGAAGTGAGAGACAAGCATGCTTGATGTATATTTAGAGAGAAAGCCGGGGAGAGAAAATTATAGAAGCAAGGAAGTGAATGAAGAAGGAAAAGTATGGAGATATAAGTTATGAATAGGTATTTGTCTACTTTTAAGGATATAGTTTATCCTGGAGTTGAGCAAGAACAGCTTTTGGATAGGAACTCTTACAGAATGGTTTTGAAGGGTGGTAGAGAGGGTATTGACTTGATGGATAGAGATAAGGAGTTCTTGACCTTAGCAACATGCCCAGAAGATTTGCGTCTATATTACTTCAGCAAAAACTTAGGATGTTGAATGTCTAAACATCGACACCTAAGCATACAAACCTAAAAATCGCAAACGGCCATTCTTTCCTCGGGAAAGAATTTGCTAGGCCATCGCAAAATAAATTACATTTCTGAACCCAAACATACACCAACTAAATATACTAACTCCAAGATTGCTCTACACTGGGGAAAGGGCAAATCCCCAATAACGGCCAAGCGAATTCTTTCCCGAGGAAAGAATTTGCGTAAGTGGCCATTCATGATTTTACAGCTTCGACACTTAGGTGTCGATAATTAGGTATCCGACAACTTAAGCTGTCGAACATCTAATAGGAACCTGAAGATGTGCTAATTTTGTGGACAAACAGGAGTTTTTGGTCACTGTGTTGTAATGACTGACTACAAATAAAGATATATAGAATGTTTTTTAGTGCTGGACAAGCAGATAGATTCTGGATAATGTTATAAGTGGTAAGAAGCTGTGTATATGTTTGTTGATGGGATAGTTCTAACCAATTTAGGCTTTTTAGTGCTATACAGAGGTGTGATCTGAAAGGGGAATTTGTTGCAAATTTTCGTTATACCACTGTTCAAGTTTTGACTTTTGTAATTTCTGAAGGCTAGTAAGAATGCAGCTCTGTAACAAAATGTGGGGAGGAGATCAGTGCCCTTTATAGACATTCCTGCCTTTGTATAAATTTTTCAAAATGTATGTTTGGTACTCTGGAAAAAATACCCCCTGACATTAGAGAGGGTCAATGAGAGAATAAGACAGAATACAGGGAACTTATATGGCAGATTAATCCAGATGCAACTTCTTCTTCAGGGTTAAATGATGTTATTTCCATATTTCCAGTCTTAAAAATTAGATCAGCAAATTTGTAGAATTTTTTTTATCTTTCTTTCTGTATGGTACAATATGAAATGTTTTAAATATTTTAAACATTTTAATATGTTCAATACTAGACTAAGTCATTGTTATATAAAATATTTTAATTTAGACTTATTTATTTGTGGTAGATTTCGAGCGAGTTTTTTAGATAAGTATCACCAAACACAGAAAAATAAAAAAGAAGGGCACACCACAACCCTGAAAAGCGAAACACTGCTTTATTCAAATAGAACCAAACGACTGAGCGCTTTCACCTGCACATCCCAGGCTTCATCAGAGTCATAGAAAATAAACATCACTTCCCTTTTAAAGCTTATTGAAGTGACATCATACAATAATGTTAACTGCTGCCTTTAAAACTTACAACGTATTTAAAAAATTCATATTAAATGCATAATTAAACCCCCCAAGTAAAAAACACACACATACAATATAAAAACATATAAAAATATAATCAAATATTCAAATATTCAAAGCTCTCTGCTTCAGAAGTGGAACAATAGATATATTGTCATTAATACCTGGAAAAGTTCTGGCATTGAGTCTTAATTGCCACCTTGTCTCACTTAGCTCTAAAATCAGCTTATAATCACCACCCCTCTGGTTTTTCACCACCGGTCAATAATAAAGAATAAAAATCTCCTAAAATGAGTGCAAATAATTGAATGGTTATACAATGCACTAACAGTTTTCTTATTCTTAATGTCCCTAACATGCTTGGCAATTCTGTCCTTACGTTTATGGGTTGTTTTCCCCACATAGAATGCCGAACATGTACTACATGTTGCTATATATACCACATTCATGGTAGTGCAGGTACATCTACCAGGTCATTCAAGACTGCAGTGGTAACCTTCCACAGCCACATATGGGCTGTCATTAATAAATTTGCAATAATTGCAAAGTCCACATTTAAACATTTTGACCTGTAATATTTAGTTATTTTTGACCCATTCATTTCCAGCAACTCTTTCACGTTCCTACCCCTGCTGTAAACTATATGTGGCTTGTCACCTACTTTTTGTCTAAGCGTTGCATAAAAACAAGTGTCCCAAGCGGTCTCCAAAATCCTTAATATTTCTAAACAATCATGGTTATATTTTACTACCATAACCTTATTGTTCACTTGCAATTTATTATTGTCATCTGTAACACTAGTATCTCGCATCAGTATAGGACAAAACAAAGCAGACCCATGCCTGTATACTATATGAGGAAAACCACCTGTAAACTTAAGGACAGAATTGCAGAGCATGTTAGGGACATTAAGAATAAGAAAACTGTTAGTGCATTGTATAACCATTCAATTATTTGCACTAATTTTAGGAGATTTTTATTCTTTATTATTGACCGGGTGGTGAAAAACCAGAAGGGTGGTGATTATAAGCTGGCTTTAGAGCTAAGGGAGACAATGTGGCAATTAAGACTCAATGCCAGAACTTTTCCAGGTATCATTGACAATATATCTATTGTTCCATTTTTGAAGCAGAGAGCTTTGAATATTTGAATATTTGATTATATTTTTGTATGTTTTTATATTGTTTGTGTGTGTTTTTTACTTGGGGGGTTTGATTATGCATTTAATATGATTTTTTTTAAATACATTGTAAGTTTTAAAGGCAGCAGTTAACATCATTGTATGATGTCACTTCAATAAGCTTTAAAAGGGAAGTGATGTTTATTTTCTACTACTCTGATGAAGCCGGTTCGATTCTCGGCTGGGGTGCCTTCTGTGCGGAGTCTGCATGTCCTCCCTGTGGTCGCATGGGTTTCCTCCGGGTGCTCCGGTTTCCTCCCACATCCCAAAGACATGCTGTAGATGGATTGGACACTCTAAATTGGCCCTAGGTGTGCATGTGTGTGCCTTCTGTGGAAGGTTGGGCGCCGGGCTGGCAACTCGACACCGTAAAACCCCATTGCCAATCATGAGCAGACAGGTGATCCGCTGTGTTGACCCCTAACTGGGAAAAAGCCAAAAGAAAAAGAAGACTCTGATGAAGCCTGGGATGTGCAGGTGAAAGAGTTCAGTTGTTTGGTTCTATTTGAATAAAGCAGTGTTTCGCTTTTCAGGGTTGTAGTGTGCCCTTCTTTTTTATTATTTTTTTGTGTTTGGTGATACTTTTCGGTAGTCCACCATTTGTGTGGTGGCTTATTGAGTTTTTTAGATAAGTGTTTGTTATTTAAGTCCAATGACATTACTAGGATTCAAATTTTGTTGATGTAACTAGTTTTCATTGATTATTTAATTGTTTAATTACTTTGTTCTTTTGATTGGTCAGTAACCCTTACTTAAACATGATAGTTTTTTGCTGACTTTATTCTGATGAAGTCCTAGGTGTTAGGACAAAAGTGCTCAAACATATTGAATTAAACATATTTTTTATCGTCTCTGGTTTTATCCGGCTACTTTTTTGACTTTGGGCTATATATTCAGTGAGGACTACATGAACCTTAGAACTCACTAGTATGAAATATTGCTCACCCTGCTGCCCTTGTCACTAACATTAATAGTATTTTATTGGATGTAATAAAACTCCCATTAAAGGGCTCATGCTGACCCGAAAGCTTAAATAACTGCAACACCTACTTAAAGTTATTACATTATGTCTGTGTTCCAGGCTTTCTGCTACATGTATGTAACAAACAGAATGCCTGATTTTCAGTGTAACACATGAGTACAGGGGTATTTTATTATCAGGACACAATACTCACGTGCAGATGTATTTTACACAGCAAGCTGCCCCACTTTTACAAATTCTAAGTATCGCCACTTTACAGACTAGCAGAGCACAGTATTGCCACATTGTCTGTAAAGTAACATTTACTCAAGGTAAAACAGCATGTCTGTGTTTGATGACTGAGACAGGCAAATGCCCTTTAAATCCAAATAATAATAATAATTTGGTGAAGAGTATACATCAAAGTGTTAGATGCTGTGTTGGATTTTCAGCCTTCTGTGAAGGTCTTGACTCTTTCTTTCATTAACACAGGTGTCTCACAAACTTTCAGCTTCCAGCTTGACATTACAAACTTCTTGTGAAGTATCCAATTCACTGTTGTATAAGTTCTAACTATCCCAATCTATCTTTTCTGTACTTGGACTCACTTTATCAGGATTATGAATGCTCACTGTTATTTTGACTTAATCATCATGTCCATTATATGTTATACTTTTCTCTGTTCCTTAAACATAAAAGCAATCAGGCTGTGTTTTTTCAGGCTCTGTACCTGACATTCAGTCAGGACTACCCATCATATGTCAAAGCTCTACTAAGTGACCCACTTTTATGTATTATGCTTAGTGGTGCCATTGCATATAATGATGAAGATCAATACACAAAAGTATGTATGACGTGAAAAGTGAAGTCAAACACTTGAGTATGAAAGAGTTGTATGATATTGCACAAACAGCTGATGTGTACTTTTTTGGACTGAATTTGTTGCAAGGAAGAATCCCCCCTCTCAAGATGCAATAACCATAGATATGATTACATTAAGAGACATATTTCCCTCCATCACAATTCGAGCACCCCCTGCCACACACAGACACAAAAGAACTTAGGTTAAAAATGTCTAATCCTATAAAATCTATTTTGCTGGTACATTACATTAAACATGAGGTTGGTAAATTTGGAAGTTTAATAATATTTGACTATTTTATACAGCATTTAAATAGTGGCAGTTATGTTTGAAGTAGCATTATAGCATCTTAAATCATTTTGATTAAGCTAATAGACATTCCATAACTTAAAGGGGGAACTTAATGCACTACATGTGAGTTCTTTTGTTTTTGCTAACACATACTTGTATATTTTCCATGACTTTGAGCATAGTTTACTAATAGCATCAATATGGTTTGCATAGTAATTTGTTCATTTACACTGAGGATATATTCATCCCTCTCAACCTCTTAGTGCAAGAAATCTGGACAAAGCTAAAAGCAGTGGGGGAAACAAAGATCCCAAAAATAGAGGCAAAATTATTGCATGTATGAATATAGACAGTTGCCAGAATAACAACATTTGCAATAATATGTATTTTCTGAAGGAGATGAAGTCTGAAACTCAAATGCTTGAGATTATTTAGTGACTCCAGTCTTCAATATTTGCCAGAAAAACACAAATATGATGAGGAATAAATCAAAGATATGAGGCAAAAAATGTGGATTTTCTGCAAATATATGGGCAGTAGAGAAGTATGGATGAATTTGCTGGAAACAGGAAATATTATATAGCGTGTTGATAAACCTTTGCCTACCCTGCACATGTCTGAATGGTGATAATGGTGATGAGTAATACAGCCAGAGCAGGAGGGTACAATATGCAGCTAGTTCTGGTGCATCGAATCTAATTTGAAGTATCATGGAGCAGTTCAGATGGACCTGAGTGACACCAGGTAATGGTGACAATGGTAATGCCACAAACAGACCTCTTTCTTATCAGGTAGGTTGATGAGATACAAAAATGTATTATAATATGGAATAAAACAGTCTCTGTCTGACAAAACAGCTTGCTTGTGTGCCACTCTCCTAAAGTAAGGAGACATATATGTACTATGAGAAGGAAATAAAAAACATGTCCAATATTGATATGAGATAATGGGGAGATTCGATAGGAGAAAAAGGAGGTGTGGGGGTAAATTTCCAGGGGTGATTGCAGATGGGGTGTTGCGGTGACACTGTCAGTGTTCTATGATAGTAGAAACCCTGTTTGGTAGAAATTTCCTGGGTTTACATAAGACATTCACATCTATGCTGGCAATATGATGCAGTGTTTTTAGATTTTTCTTTAGAAAGCTAAATGCTATGCTGGGCCATTCAAATATAAAGGTCATAACTTTCCTTAATTCAATAACTGATGCAATGATTTTTTTATACAACAAACATCTTTATTACATATTTATGACATAGGAAGTCATAGTCATACATTTATATAAATGAAAACAAACTGTATTGACATATTTTCAGTTGAAACATTATACATCACTTATAATCTTCTGTACTGTCATTGTCAACCATCATGTCGCTCATCCAATTCCTGCCTTCCCATAAACCTCATTCCTCCTCAAAAACATTATTCTGCTTCTATCGTTCCCATAATTGCCATGTTTCTATGTAATTTGCTCCTAGCCTTTTCTAAAGATCCCACATCCAGTTCTTTTATCTCTGTTACTATCTTCACTACTTCTAGTACAGTTGGTTTAGACTTTGATTTCCATGTTCTAGTAACTGCATTTTTGGCAGCCACCAGAATTAAACTTAGCAAGGTATTACTAGGTCTAGTCAAGTATGATTCTGTATCACAGCTCAAAAAAAATATTCCTTAGTTTTACCAATTTACTCACACAGTATTTCTGACATACTAGTCTGCAGGGAATTTTTCATAGATTCAAAGGTTCATAGGTGTGTACTAGGCTAATGGCCCTAGAGCCTTTACAAGCCTAGCCCATATGATTACCCCGGCATCATGCCACCTGACATTAGTTCCCAGTGCCTTTGTTGAGTAGAGCCACTGGAGTGATCCCCAGGGTGAATTTTCTATTTCCTATCCACACATCAAGATTTATCTTGAAGAGGGCCAGCGAGGTGCTTTGCTTGATGTATGGGAAGTCTATTCCATACCATGGGCAGTCTCTGGGTTATGAACCTGTCACTCCAGCATGTTCTGTTGATTGTGGTAATGAGGATGAGTTCTCTGGACTGTGTGATGTGGAGGGATTGTGATTTCTTTAGATGTAGCATTTCTAACAGAGCTGGGTCAGACATAGTTTTGTAAGTCAAGCAGAGATCACATCTAAGTAGGCGATATGAGAAAGAGAATAGTTGGAGATTTTTGAATCTGTTCATAAAGGACAACTGTTTAAGGCCTAGGTCATCATTGTGAGGTACTTTTGTGGCCTCTGCAGTTGTTACAGGTGTCTAGTGAGATACATGCCAAATGGGACATTGTACTCGATGATTGGCCTAATGAGGGAAGAGTTGAGGAAGACAATTACCTTTTTCTTCCTGGATGCAAAACCTTTAGTAATGAGATGTGCCACATAGAAGGACTTTCTGATCAGAGTGGCAATGTGGTGGTCAAAAGAGAGGTTGCTGTCAACCTGTGTTCCCAGATCTCTTATAACACCTTCTGTGTTCAGTGGACTACCATCGATGTGGTAATTCTTGGGAAATGAATTTTTCCCAAAGGGGATGATGACGCATTTTTTGGCATTGAGCATAAGGCCATGGTTCTGCCACCAGTCGTTGGTCTCAGTGAGGCCTTCCTGCAAGATGTCAACATCACTTGGGGAGTTAATAATAGGTCCCAACTTACAATCATCTTTGAGCTTTATCAGCCAGAGTCCCTTCGTTTTGGCCTGGACTTCAGAGAAATAGGTACCAAACAGGAGAGGACCCAGGATCAAACCATGTGGGACTCCACTCCTGCCTGGTCGACAGTCTGACTTGGAGTCGGCTACTTTCACGCTGTGGGTTCTATCTGTGAGCCAGTTTGCAATGCACCTAGTGATATGGGGTTGATGCCTAGCTTAGTGAGTTTTTCTATGATTCTTGAGTGGGCAATGGTATCAAAGGCCTTGGCCAGATCAAGGTAGGCTGTATAAACCACCTTGCCTTCATCCACAGCTCTGATGACTGACTCAAAGAAGTTGACCAGGTTGAGCAGGCATGATCTACCCTTCACAAAACCAAATTGAGTAGGATCCAGAGTTTGGAGATTCCCTCTAGCCTTGTTAATTAGGTCCATGATGATGTGCTCCATAGCCTTGCCTAATGTAATTAATTAATTACAATTAATAAATAATTAATAAATTACAATTAATTAATTACAGGATAATGCGGGTACGGTACTGTGGGTGAAATATTAAACCAAGGTCATATCTGCTGACTTTGTGGTAGGTTAGCTGGAAATAATGTGGGTACTGTACTGTGGGTGAAATATTAAACCAAGGTCATATCTGCTGACTTTGTGGTAGGTCGGCTGGAGATAATGTGGGTAGTGTACTGTGGGTGAAATATTAAACCAAGGTCATATCTGTTGACTTTGTGGTAGGTCAGCTGGAAATAATGTGTTTACTATACTGTGGGTGAAATATTAAACCAAGGTTGTATCTGCTGACTTTGTGGTAGGTCGGCTGGATGTAAAAATATCCCAGTGCAGTTATAGTAAAGACTACACGTTTCAGTTTTTTATTAAAAACATCAAATAAAAACACAGCACAAGGACTGCATTTTATAACTGCAATTAAATAACATATGGTTTAAATTTTTTAAAAGAAAGTAAATATAGATACAACTAAAAATCAATATGATTTCATAAATCTTTCTATACTATAACTTAATTTGCTCAATCAATATTTCTGGTTAACCAGTGGTAAATGATATCACTTCTCTCAGATAATAAATAGCAATCATACATATATAATGAAAAGAACGGCCACAAGTACTCATAAATGGAATAAATGCACTTTACGCAAACAATAAGGTAAGCAGTGCAGATTAAATATGCAGAGGAATAAAGTGTGCATATGGAAGAATAAATTAAAATAGCATTCAGTTACACTGGATAGAGTATATACAAAAAAGTGTGATCTACACATCAGTAACAGAGTGAGGTGTCGAAGGCAACTTCCCTGGGTGCAAAGTGCCAAGTGGGGGTAATTGGCCATCTGAAACTGGTTCTGTTCACTCTTTAGTGTATGCTGGCTTTTAAAATCTGGTATTGCATTCATGGTTAAACCTGAATACTGTAGCACTCCTTGTCAGGTCTAAACTATACATTTGTAGAAAGCAGTTTGCTAAAGTTTAAAGAAAATGTTTTAAACTATAATCTGAGTGCTGTAATGCTTCATCCATGGTATGGACTGTAGCAAATGCTTGCTACATTTGTAACAAGCATATTGCTAGAGTTAAAAAGAAAAAAAAATGTTTCTTTCCTTTTTTTGTTGTTTTTTTATTTTTCATGAGCTAAAATCTCATGAAGGATGACTGGGGCAGAGTGCAGAAATTAGACCATATTGGCTCCTGCATTTAAATAGAACCAACCATTTTTTTTTTGCTCTTTCATTGAAGACCTAGGATAGGAGGGACCAGGCATGGACCTGGCTAACTGATTAGTGTACCATTGTCAGTACAAGGGGCAGCCATTTTTTTTGGCTCCTCAAATGAAGAGCTGGGGAGGTAGTGTGTACAAATCCATACATAAAGAATAATGTGACAGCCCCAGGTGCTACAAAAGCCAGCTAAGCCACTGAAACAGATAACTAGAGTTCATAGATATCTCTTTTTAAGAGTTACTGGCCCTGACAAATGGTCGTGTGGTCTAAGGCACCAGACTCAAAGAATGAACTATTTCCAATGTTCATGTGGATTTTGGTCTCCATATGGAGGTGTGGGTTCATATCTCACTTCTTACAGCTGTGTTTAATTTTTTTTCACCCCTGAGATCATGTCAGTCGCCCTGCTAGACAGGGGTTCAGGGAAGTAAATAGTGTGGGAAGAAATAGCCAGGGAATTGTTATGGCTAGGCTTGTATAGGCCCTAGGGTCGATAGCCTAGTACCAAACTATGAACCTATAATCTTCACAGGTACAACACTGACATTTTCCACAGATACCACCAAGTTGTTCCAAGTAAAGACAAGACAGAAAAACATGCAGTATTAAATATATAATATATATATATATATATATATATATATATATATATATAGTTCCCTTTCACAAGATCGAATGGATGGAAGCTCGAAATTCATAATCTTGAGACCAGAATCTTGAACTTCCATTCACTCAAAATTGTGAATGGGAGCCTTAGGTTTAAAAAAATAAAAAGTTGACTTACCTTATTGCAGGGGGCCAGGTCCCCCTGTACCCTAGCAGTTTAAATGTGAATGTTCCGTGACTGCACTATAGTGGAGGAATGGAAAATCTTCCATTTTGCGCTTCTGCATATAGCGCGGAATGGGAGATTTCCCTTTCCTTCACTATAGTGCGATCTCAGAGTAGGTATATTTAAGTAGTGGGGTGTGGGGGATTCAGGGGGGTAAAGCTCCCCTGTGAAAACATTTGAAAGGTGTTAATTTTTTTTTTTGTCCCTTTCATATGTTCGAGTTTCTCTAAATTCAAGATTCTGGTTTTGAGTTTATGACTTTCGAGTTTAGAGAAATTCGATCATATGAAGGGGCCATATATACATGCACGCATTTCAGGTCATCACACTGTGATGCTCTCCAGACACCATGTCATTTTGTTTTTGTAGAAAACATTACATATGCTTATTCTTAGTTTTTTTACCTTCCCACAGCAAAACTAACTAAACCATTTCTGCCACTTGTGAAAGACAAGGGCTTCCACTACACAGGATACCAACATGTTTTTCTTAAATGTCTGCATTTAAATGTCTGCTTTCCTTACACAGTTTTTTTGATGTTGACTGTGATTATATTTTATTACCTGCTACTACAGGAACTGTAAAGGATTATATATTCAAACAGCATATTCATCCATTTGTTTCCTTTTATTTCCTTTGACAGTTACATGGGAAAAGCCCCCAGTGTAACACCAAGTGTGTTACTAGTAGAAAATATAACAGATTGAAGAATAAATACATAGCAACTTTAAATCCATTTCTTTACCTCTGGCATCAGCTCTTGAACTACACATGCAACAAGCCCTTAATGTGTATAATGAATTCATCTAATTTCTGGTAATGGGTGACTCTATTATGACTGAACAGTAACAGAATAAAAGTTGGCTGTTTTTCCACAGCTATGTTCCAGGATATTGTGTGGGCCCTTCAATTCCTTCTTGGCAAATACAAGTATGACCTGGTGATACCCATGTGTAGGCCCTACACCTAATGGAAAATACAGAAAATATGACTGACATTATTAAGTATGTGGCAGAGGCAGGAAAAACTCTGATTTTGAGTGATGCTGAAATTCAAGGACAACATATTTAGCTTTATTAATTGGCTTAGTAGCTGGTTCCATTCTAGAGAGATCCAGGATGTCTTCTTTGGATGCAATGGCTGACGTAACCTCTGCTTTTCAAAGGATGGCCTGCACCTCTTTTACTGGGGCATTTGCATTCTAGGTAAAATATTTGTTGCCACCATAATGCTTTATTTCAGGCAGAGTCCACCTACTAAACATTTTCCATCAAATTCCCACTCAGATCACATAAAGGTAATTCTGCTCAGTGCCAGAATTCTTAATACAAATTGGATGCCTGAGAGTGAGGCCAGCCTGCAACTTGAACACATACATAAATGTGTAGTAACAGAAATGTGGGTTCACTTTACTTAAGCCATCCCCGCTATTTTTGGGTTTGGTACTTATCATACATTCAGACCTACCAGCAACTGCTTGGAATGGTCAGTCTTTGTCAGAGATCACTCACTTCTAGACAAATTTTTCATGACTTAAATTTTGAAATTTTATAAACTCAAGTCATTATAATCAAAATCCACTACCATTTCTTAACTAGATAGAGATCACCTTCCCATTTCCTCGGCTATTCTTGATAGCTATGTTAACACCATAAAATATATCCCTGTAAACACTAATGCATTTGTTCTAAGTGACTTCAATTGCCACAAAAAATGTCTCACTTAAACTACAAATGAAAACTATGATCAAAGCTTTTATGACTACATAAATGTATACTACCAGGAGCAAATAACAGGAATTCTTACTATGGGACCCATAATCCTAGATGATGTCCTTACCACTACACTGTCCCTTATTGTCCTCTTTTACAACTCCACCTGTATCATCCTCCATTTTCATATCAGACCACAGCTTGATGGTGTTCACATATAAGACTGAAGCTACCTCCCAATCATTTGATTACATTGACATTCAGAAATATCTCAAAAGAAAAGTTCTCGCAACTGCTTAATGATCTAAATAATTTCTACTGCCTAGATTAACCCGGTACATAAAGCATTCTTTAGCAATGTTAGGAAAATCAAGAAACAACATCCATGATTGTTCAGAATTGATTCACAATGATAGCATCCATTCTGATCCCAAAGAAATTGCTAATATCCAAGTGAACAAATTTAGTACAAAGATCACCGCAACCACCATCATATCTGCTCCCAATTCTTCAGTCTCTGACTCTTCCTAGCATCACTATGGGACAAGTCCAGTAGCCCTTTCTAAACAACAACAAAAAAAAAACTATATCAATACATCCATGAAACAACCAGATAATATACCACAAAACTTCATCTTTAGTGCAAAGTATAGATTGTCTGAAACTCTGTTAAATACCTTTAAAATGTGACTTGCAAAATGCTATATCTATGAATCCCAATATAAAGGAGCTCCAACCACCAACCCTGATAATTATAGACCAATTAAATCTTATTAACCGTACTTGTAAAACCATGAAATATATAACTTCTGATGTCATAAATCTAAAAATTGATAAACTTTTAGTCTTGGATCTACATCAGTTTGGCTATGACAAAAATAGGTCATGGCTTCTTAACCTTACAAACTTTTTGAAACAGTAAATCAGGAAACTCATCATGGTTATGTAATGCTCACAGCTTACTTAGACCTAGTAATTTCATTCAGTACTATTCCCATGCAGGCATCATTGATAAACAGGTGAAACTAAACATAAAACCAGATGTGGTAAGGTGGACAGCAAATTGGTTGTTAGGTGAAACACAAATCCTTAAGGTTTCAGCGACATCTCAGTAAGTTAAAATGTCACAAGTGGAGTTCCGGACCCACACGGATGGCTGATATTCGATTGACATTTACTTCTCTCATCTACAAGGTAATATCCCAGGTCTTTGGGTAACAAAATCCTTCGAATACTGCAAATTTAGGATTGTTATTCAAATACAAACTATTATGAAGCATAGCAGTATGGGCAGGACTATGCAAATAATGTTGCTAAGAAAATGCTCTCAAATTAAATGCCAAAAATTTGTAATTTGATGACTGATTGTCAACTATCAACTCAGGAACCTATGAATATATGAACCTATGTTCAAACTATTTACTTATTTACTTACTTGCTTACTTATTCAGCTAGCTGACTTTTAATGTTTGCTTGCTTCTTTGATTGTTTATTTCCATTTTCTACCTAGACAAAATACAAATACAGATGGACCATTTTTAGGTTCTGCCCTCAGCTATAGCAAAATTCATGTTATCCACACTGCCAGATCCCTCTTTAGACAATGTGAAATAATTCGCACAGTTAAAGTTGTGGCTATTTCAGGTATACAGGTCGCTGTACATTATGACAGCATATAAAAGATTCTAAATGTATGGCAAAAAAGAAACTGTTCATTAAGTAGGATTAAGTTTGTTTTTAATTTTCATTTAACACAACATTGTAAGGAAATTGCTTAATAATAGACTTTTTAGCCATAATTCAAGTCACAGACCACGTGTGTGTGTGTGTGTGTGTGTGTGTGTGTGTGTGTGTGTGTGTGTGTGTGTGTGTGTATATATATATATATATATATATATATATATATATATATATATATATATATAAAAATATATGTATATGTGTATTGAGAGAGAGATACAGTTATGTAAACAATTTACATTGGGCAGTGTACCAGCATATTTTTGGAAGGGGAGAATAATCGAAAGTGCCTAAACAAATGCAGTACACTCAAGAAGAGAACATTGAAACTCCACACAGGCAGTAATAGAATGTAACACCTATGGGGTAACAAATAATAATAGTAATAATTATTAATCCCTAATCTCTGACTTGTCCATTTATTAAAGAACAGAATAGACTAGGTAATTCTACTAGGCCATATCTGCCTATCATATCTACTTTATTGTATGCTTATTATGGACTCATTGACCTAGAGCTTTTATCTCTGCACTTTTTTCCATTCCAGACATGAATGACTATTTGCTATATTTCTTGGTTTTATACTTCTTATTCAGGTGATCCAGCTGCAATGCTGCATTTCAATAAGAAGGGAGTCATAAAATACAATGGGCTGAACACTGCCCTGAATTTGTAATATACACTGCAAGCTTGACCTTCTGAGAGATAATTTAACCTACAATAATAATGTATTCTACTGGCACTTTCCTTCTGTTCAAAAACCATTTCCCTTCACTATATTTTCAGTAAAGTATGCTCTGTAGAATGACCCCTAATATCACAAGTTCTTTTACAGAGCCCCCAGCTATAGCAAAGTGCATGTTATCCACACTGCCAGGTTCCTAGTATTAAGCAGTCTTTATATTCCTAATGATTCTTCCCTGTCAGGTATCAAAGCCTGCAAAAAGAAGTAGCTATTATTCATGTGAGTTTATTTCTAACAGCAATGAAATTATAGGCCCTGCTAGTATACTTCACATCACTAGAGTTTTCATGCAGTCCAAATAATGTGGTATATTGCAATATTTAGAGAAAATATGTGGCTGTCTGTTTCAGAGAAAACTATTATAGTATATAACTGAACATTTCCAGTACCATGGGCACAAAGTCAGAAATTAATACTTCATAACCCTACTGTACCTAATTTCCGTCCAAGGAATTTCATGTTTGAGAACTTTTCCTTTGAAATTTTAAGCACGTTGTCTACAGTGTGCATAAACTTTTTTATCCAGCCAGTACAATTAGCAGTCTAATGGACTAAATGACAGATTTCTGGATGCTTCTGGCTATAATGTGACTTCCAGCTTTAATCTATCATAGGGAAACATATAAAACTCAGGAATAAAATAAATGACTGAGAATAATGAACACTGCAAGCAGGAGAATAAAACTGAAATGGATAAGTAAAGCATGCATCTGTGAAGAAAACATTTCACATAAATTAGAACTCCATCAGTATATAGAGCCTTGTGTGCCCATTTTGGGGGATAGTCACATTACTTCTCACTCTGTTATGTATGTTGCCACTTACCTAGTACAGAGCAGGAAAAGAACAAAGCAGAAGGAAGTGCATTTGATGTACGTCAGTTACAGAGAAAGACAAGCAGAGCAGTGGGGCAACAGTTTTGATGAATCAGCATGTAATAGCGAAGGAATGGAGTTAAATGCTAGCCTTATTCTTTTGAACATAAGTGTAAAAATTATAGTAATAAAACCTCCAAAAGCATACACAGTATACAAAGAGATGTCCTATATTGGTTTCAAAGTTCAGGATTATTTCTCTTGAACAGAGAGTGCTGGGTAACAAAAAATACTCAGGAAAATATAGTGGTTTGGCATCGAAAGTATTCAAACCTCATTTTAAAGTGTACTGCATTGTAAACATGTGAATTCTGTTGTTACAATACTGTACATGTGCAATGTCTTTGTAATGAACATACACCCAAGAGCTGAGGTAGATGATGATAAGTGAAGATACTTGCAACTGTAAGTCCTGATCTTGTCTCACACAAATTTAAAACACATCATCACATTTAAGAGCAGCTCGCAAGTTTAATTATTTATAATTATATTGTTCACATAATCTTGGAAGGGGTAGCATGGATGAAAGTGTTCAGTCTCTACCTGTTTGATCACTATGTCCTGAAAATAGTATCTTTCTTTGAACTTGGGAGGAAAGAATAAAGCAAATACCTGATTTTTCAGAAGCCATGCATTTGCCTTTTCTCTGAGTAAAGCCAGCCTCAGAGGTGATACAATTAACAGATTTATGGTAGGATAGCCAAGGATAGCCAGCTACATATGGGGAAGAGAAGGGAAGATTTGCCTTCAGCATAAGCCACAAATTATAAACAACAGTCCATTCACAGTCATATGATGACAGGTTTGTGCATTTTAAATGAAATGTTCAATACTATTTCAGTAGAATCCAGTGGTCTTCCCACATTGTATGAATGGTGTGTATCCAGATGACACCCCAACAGCAATATGACCACAAGTACATAAATCATCATTACATGTACTTACTGTAAGTTTGCATTTATGCATGCACAAACACAACAGTGTGTGTGTGTGTGTGTGTGTGTGTGTGTGTGTGTGTGTGTGTGTGTGTGTGTGTGTGTGTGTGTGTGTGTGTGTGCGTGCACATATGTGTGAATGTACACAGTGAAAAACTTCTCAAAAGCGAACTTCTCACTTCTCAAAACTGAAGTGGAATCCTTCAAGGCCCCAGGGCCAGTGGAAACTACGGCCCAAACTGCAGAATCCTATATAAACACATTCTACGGACATCTCCAGGAATACATGGATCATGCTATCCCAAACAAAACCAAGACCCAATCATCCAAAGGCAGGCGTCCAGTCTGGTGGACCCCTGCCATAAATAAACTGTACAACAGAAGGAGGAAGCTACTACATGATAGAGCAAAATCCCTAATAGGGAAGGCATCTCTGATCAGTACTAGCAAAAAATTACAATCCTTCATAAAATCCTCCAAGGCCAGCTTCGAGAGAAAAATTGCACAGGACACCAAAGACAATCATAAGGCTTTTTTCAGTTATGTTAGAAACCTGGGATGCAACTCCCAGACTTGTTCTGAGTTGATTCTAAATGACAAAAAATACACTGAACCCACAGACATTGCCAATATCCTGGCAGACAGGCTCAGTGCAAACTTCTCCACCCCCTCTCCCCCAAAAGAGCAAGTATCTAGCCCAGCAGAGGGCTGCCTCCCAAACATCTCTGATGATCAGGTGAAGGCTGCCCTCTCCAAAGCAAAAAACACTGCTTCCATGGGACCAGATGGCGTCCCAGGTTGTGTCCTACATGAACTCCAAGAGGAACTAATCCCTCAAATAAAACAGCTATACAATCTCAGCCTCACTACAGGATATGTGCCCACAGAATGGCATACAGCAACAGTGGTCCCACTCCACAAAGGTGGAGCCTCTATGGACCCTGGAAACTATCACCCCATAAGCCTGACCAGCTTAGTCTGCAAGGCTATGGAGAGGATCATCATGGAGCTCATAAACAAAGACATTGGGGACCTACAGACACTAGATCCTACCCAGTTCGGCTTTGTCAAGGGCAGATCCTGCCTTTTGAACCTGGTTGACTTCTTCGAAACAGTCAACAAAGCCATAGATGAAGGGAAGGTAGTCCACACAGCCTATCTGGACCTTGCAAAGGCATTTGACACAATACCCCACTCGGGCATCATAGATAAGCTATCTAGCTTAAATATAAACCCCTATGTCACAAGATGGGTCGCAAACTGGCTCAAAGACAGAACCCACAGAGTGAGAGTTGCTGGAGCCATGTCAGACTCGAAACCAGTCACAAGTGGCATCCCACAGGGTTCTGTCCTGGGACCACTTTTGTTCGGTATATACTTTTCCGAGGTACAGGCAAACGTGGGAGGACTATGGCTCACCAAGTTCACAGATGACTGCAAACTGGGCGCCATAATCAACTCTCCAGCTGACACAAACATCCTTCAAAAAGGTCTCACAGAGACAGATAACTGGTGCCAGCGCCATGGTCTAAAGCTAAATGCCAAAAATGTATAGTCATACCCTTTGGCAAAACAATGTGCCCACAAATTACCACATAGGCGAAACCCATTAAGTACAGAGAAAGTTATTAGGGACCTGGGGACCCAAGTTGATAGCAATCTCTCCTTTGAAAACCACATTGCCAAAGTGGTTAGAAAGACCTTCTACATAGCCCACCTCATCACGAAGGGTTTCACATCTAGATCAAGAGAGGTAATCGTGCCCCTTTATTCAACCCTCATCAGGCCCATCATAGAATACAATGCCCCTTTTGGGATGTACCTTACCCGACACCTGCAGCAATTAGAAAGACCCCAAAAGTATCTCACCAAGATGATCAAGGGTCTCAAACAGATGCCATATGCTGCTCGGTTAAAAAACCTCCAGCTCTACTCAGTTGCATACCACCTACTTCAAGGCGATCTATGCCTGACATACAAAGCTATGTCAAATCCAGAATTAATGGACATGCTCCACCTCAGTAAATCTAAATCCCTTAGAGCCACATGCTCGAGGGACTTGAACCTCAGCACAGAAATAAATAGAACTTGCTGGAGGGACAGGTTCATAACTCAGAGGCTCCCTTCGCTCTGGAATAGAATTCCAGTTCATGTGAGGCAGAGCACCTCACTGAATCTCTTCAAGAAGAATCTCGATAGGTGGATGGGGGATCGTAGGTTTGTCCCAGGGATTACTCCCGTGTCACTATTAGACAGAGGCACAGTAAATTAACCTTAAAGGGCACAGTATACTCAAATCAAGGGGTGGCGTAAGCCATACAGAATCGGGCTAGGCTTATAATTGCCTCAGGGCAGATAGCCTAGTGTGAACCTATGAACCTATTTGTGATTATATACATATGTTTATATTATAGTGATCTGAGACCATATGTATATTTTTGGTCTGTACACATATGTGTCATATACTTCATTGAATCAGTTGCTGATTGATGGAAAGAATGGTTGTGAAATGCAGTTGATTGCTGTGTTCATTGAAAGTTTAAGATTTTGGATGAATGCAACATCAAGTTCTTAGAGGTATGGTAAGGTAAGTGTAGGTTTAAGAAAGCAATGTCGCAACCTGTAGATATTCTGAATGTTTCAGCATAAGTTGAATTCTTAAATCTATCTGTCATTATGATTCTTTTACCTTGTTCACTGAGAAACAGTGATCTCCTAGATAATTATATTATGTAACAAGAAGGTGAAAAGGGCACAGCCTTCATATGGAGACAACATGGGCCATACCCCCACAAAAAACAATAATTTCAACAAATATTCATTTGCAATCTTCTCAGCATGAGGTTCTGCATTCATGACGGAATATTAATTTTTTCTTGGGATGGACATAAGTAAGGGTGATTTAATCATTAAGTTATCAAATAATAGTTTGAGTATTAAAATAAATTTAAACAGATGGAGTTAACAAGAGGATTTACTTATAATCCACAAAAAACACACACTGCACCAAATGATGAATTTCAGGTAGTCATCCAATAGAGGCTGTCCAATTTAAAAATCCACAAGTCTCAGCCATTCGCTTCAACAGTTTATTAAAAAACACTTTTGTGCTGTGTGTTTTTTAATAAACTGTTGAAGATAATGGCTGAGACTTGTGGATTTTTGAATTGGACAGCCTCTATTGGATGACTACCTGAAATTCATCAAGAGGATTTATTTACTTTTGCAGATTATCCAGGTATAATATTATTTATTTTATTTTATTAATCTTTGTTTATCGGGAAAGTCTGACTGAGTTGAATCCTTTTGCAGTGGATGCTTGGGGAAAAAAAGCTCCACTGTAGTCTTATAGAAGCATTTTAACTATCAAGTCAACACATTCATATGAATGTCATGAGTTGTGGATACAATATAAATTACTATAAAATATGACAACAGAGTGAAAAACCTGTATATACCATTTAAATGCATGGCATTATCAGGTTTACGAGTCAAAAAATGTTTATTTTTGCAGTAGTTAAAAGCTGTAGTTCACACATGAAAAACCAGTGGGATGGAGAGATTAAACAAGATTTATAGGTGTAAGATGTTTGGGCTTGTGGTGGTGAAGGATATAGTAACTTGAGAAGCTGATTTGCTAGATAGTCAGAGAAATAGTTTTGACTGGGAGAATAGTGAGACAGATTGTTAAGAGAACAAAGAGAGTATTTGTGAAGAGAGGGAGATAAGCAAGCAGGATATGTAATTAAAGAAGCTGGTGTGGAGGCAGTGATAGACATGAGTTTGAAAGTCATTAGTTATACAGACACATCAATTAGATAGTGAGAGAAAATAGTAGTGTGATAATGGTGTGAAGAGAGTATAGTATGATAGAAAGGAGGGGTGCTTTCTTAACTTTATGAGAATATAGCAAGGGGAAATGTAGTATTAGGTAGGTAATTGTACTAGAGTGTTTAGCTGTTTTATGGGATTACTCCAGATCATTGCAATTGCATACCCAGTGTGACAAACCAAAATGCTGCCAGCCCAGCTAATTGGAATTTTGAAAATAACTCTATGTGATTGTGAATATTGCTGTGATTTATACATAACTGTATGTTATGTACTGAGCTTCAAGAATATAGTCACAGCATACCCTGCTGGGACATAGAAGATTTACTTACAAAACTTCAAGAAAATAAGTTGAAATTAAGTGCTTTATGAAGTGCTATAAAAGTTAGTTTCAATGCAGCAAGAAGACAGGATGTCTAGAGCTAGACGTTTTTTCTATTGTCTTGGAGATTAGTAATTACCAAGTTTAAAATGTAAAGTGTTTTTATTGCTTTATGACTTCCAGTTCTCAGCAAACATCTGAGAGATATGTATTTCTAACACAGAGATGTTAGTTTCTGTTGGCCTGGGAGATGAAGGCAGGTGACAAAGAATGATGTCATCCAAGCTGACCCAGCAGTAATGATTAATAGTAATTTAAGACCTCTCTCAGAGAGAGACTTTGTGCATTTTGTATCTTGTCTTGGACCTAGAAACATCCATTCAGCACTTCTGCCTGCGTGTTTCTCTGTAGGTAAGTTATTTAGGGCATAGTATCTTTTAAATACAGATAGGAATATAGTAAAAATTACTTTAGATTTTTTCTGTATTTATTTAAGACTGCCTTGCAATATTGTTTTAAAATATTTCCTGTGATTCTGAACTCTGTAGTTACTGTGTTGTCTGAGTATTGTCTTGTTCTTTTATTATTTATTATTAAATATATTTAAACCTTTTAATTGTGGCTGGTTTGTTTAGAGATATTTAAGCTCTGAGAGTACTTGCATATGTATTTGGTGACACTGTATAGGCCACACCAATAGCCTTGCTCTTGGTCACACCTACCATTTGGATAATAGTAACATTATACTGTAGGATTAAGCACCCTTTATAAGGGCCTTAGAGTAGCTGATAAGTTGTGGTTTGTGGCAGTGATAACTACCTTATAGTCTGGGCAGAAGGGGGCATAGCTACTAAACCTGTACCAGCCTTCCCCAGGAGTGTCTATGTGTTTGTATATAAATCAAATCTCAAAGTGTGTGTGTGTGGGTGGGAGGCTGGCATAATGGTTAAAGTGTTTACCTTATAGACACAAGGTACAGGGTTTGATTCTGACATGGGGTAATTGGCTAGGCTTATAATATTCCACATGGGCAGTAAGCCTCGTAGTAATCTATGAACCTATGAATCTATGCATGTGTCAGCTACTTGGGCAGGGCCATGAAGCACTAGTTGGACAGGGAGGGTGTTGGAGGTTTTGGCTTGACCACTCAGCTGAGATCTTAACCCTATAGCTGTGCCTCTGGGGAGTCTTATTGGGGTTCTGGAGAAAGAGGCAGAAACCAGCCCTAGACTGACTGCAATCTCTGTGTGCTCTTAAGGGAAATTGTACTTTACTGTGTGTGTACTTGTCATCCTCCCAATGTGTACGTTCCTCACCGGCTCTAGTGGTGAGGATTGAGGCTCCTTGATTACTGGGCACATGCAGGGGCATCACATATTAATTGGTGGCATTGGTGGGATATCCGCATCACATATTAACTGGTTGACAGTGGTGAGTTAGCCACATCACATATTAATTGGCTTGTAGTGGTTTGTATATTGAATTCCTGTAGCTTGCTTACAGTGGTCATTGAAGGTGTTTGCACTCTCAGTCAGCCATGCAGTGAACATTCAGAGTTCATATCACAATTGTTTTATTTTTTTTGTTAGCTTAGTCAGGAAGAGCAGGCAAGCATGTCAAGCAGAGGAGTACGGCAAGCTGACAAGGAGCCAGTTGGCTGAGATGTGCCAGGCTAAAGGACTGGTGCATGCCAACCTGACTAAAGCAGACATGATTGCAGCTACATCACAGAATAACAACCAGGAGGACAATCAGACTGGCCTTGGAGATGTACAACTCTCAGAAAATGGACAGCTCAACATTTCCGCAGAAGACTTAAAAATCCATCTGGGGTTAAGAGACTTGAGCTAGAGGCCAATCTTTTGGAAATAGAGGCAGAAGAGAGACTGAGGCAGCAGGGTGACTGAGGAAAATGAGAAACTGCAATGTCTGAAGGCAGAGAAAATGAGAAACTGAGACATCTGGAAGCTGAAGAGAAGGAGAGGCAGAGGCAACATGAAAAGGAGATGCTGACTTTTCAACAGAGCCATGGAGGTAATGGGGAAGGGAGTAACTGAACCCAGAAGCAACAAAGGTCAGTACATTTCTTCCACAATTTACACAGGGGGATAATTTTGATAGTTTCTTTCATATGTTTGAGATGGTGTGTAAACAGTATAATGTTGACCATGGGCTCTTGGTACAGTTCCTGACCCCCTTACTCCATAGTAGATCTGTACTGCAATTTCTAAACTGTCTGATATTGACTGTTTAAATTATAATCTTGTAAAGAACTATCTTTTAGAATGTTTTAAGTTAACACCTGAAGCTTATAGGAAAAAGTTTTGTGAGCATAGGAGCAAGGCAGATGAAAGTGTTTGTGAATATGTTGCTGAACTAAGCACTTATTTTCATAGGAGGGTGAGTGGATGTCAGGTCACCACTTTTGAAGGGCTGGCAGACATTTGGTGAGGGAACAACCCCTTAGCACTTTGCTTGAGGACATGAGAATCTGGTTAGCTAATAGACAATGCACTTCTGCAGATGGGTTGGGGAAGAGAGGAGACCTATACCTAGCAAGCATGGAATCACTGCACAGGAAAGGGACACCCAGTGCTGCTCATGGGTCTAAGGCCCCAACAGAGTCTCTCCATAGCAGGAGAAGCTACTAGTCCAGGTACACATCCAGGACCAAGGGTTAAATGTTTTAGATGCAACCAGTGGGGCCATGTGGCATATAGATGTCTATGTATGCGACGTGGGGAACAAAAAGTGGGAAAACTAATAAGTGGGAATGACAAAATACCAGACGTAAGTTGTCTCGAGAAAACAAGGGTACCAAACTACCACAAGAGGTTATATCCTGTCTTAGTGAATGGGAAAGAGGCCATTACTAAGAAAGACACAGACTCTGACCTAACCATTGTGAAGCCTGCAATGGTTACAGAGAAGCACTACTTGCTTGGGCAGTCTACTCCAGTCAGAGCTTTATGAGGCATCCCATTCCAAACATCTTTGGCTAGGGTTTACTTTGACTGGGAGGGTAGAAAAGGAAGCAAGCAAGTAGGTGTGTTTGAAGATATCTCTGCAGATGTCCTCATAGGGAATGATTTTGATAATGCAGTACCCTGTGTGCATGCAGTTGCACAAAATCAGGCTTGGAGACAAGCATGTGTGTCTGGTAACCTGGGGGAAACCCAAACAGCCTGCACTCTTGCCCCAGACTTCTGAGATGGTTACTTCAGGGAGGAAGATACCCTGTAGCAGTGAGATTGAAGGTGAGCCACAGCAGCATGTGGGTACTGATGTTCCATTAAACAGAGTGACTGCAAGGGCAGAGGTGAGTACCCAGGCTGACAGTGAGGCACCATTGTCAGAGGATGTGAGACTTCCTGTGGAAGGGGAGTGGGAAAGGGTTACAAAGAGAGAGTTTTGACAGGCTCAGCTCTCAGACCTTGCATTACAAAGCCTGAGGGAGATAGCTAGTGAGGTATCTGATTCTCAAGGGGGAGTCTATATGCTGGAACAAGGGGTCAATGTATAGAGAGTGGACCCCTGAGGGAGGGCTTGAGGGTGAAAGAATACAGCAGTTGGTAGAGAGCCTACTGTCTGGCACTTCTTGCCATAGCCTATGATATTCCCTTTGCAGGTCATATGGGCATAAAATGTACAAAGAGATGTATTATGTAGAACTTTTATTGGCTTGGGATTTCCAGAGATGTCACAGGGTACTTTAGGACCTGTGAGCAGTGCTAAAAGGTAGGCAAGGCAGGAGAGAAGGTGAAAGCCCCCTTGATGCCTTTGCCTGTGATTGAGGAGCCATTTCAGAGGGTAGCTCTAGATATTGTGGGGTCTCTGTGTACCCCAAGTTACATAGGGAAAAAGTATATCCTACTGGTACTAGATTATACTACCAGATACCCTGAGGTACTGGCTCTGTCTTCCATTGAGGCAGAAAAGTTGGCAAATGCTTTGTTAGAAATTTTCAGCAGGGTAGATTTTCCAAAAGACATACTGACTGACAGAGGTGTCAATTTCATGTCAGACCTGCTGGCTTGTCTGTGGAGGTACTGTGGGGGTGAAGCACCTAAAGACCACCCCTACCATCTCCAGACTAATGGTATTTTTAGAGGTTAAACTCTACACTCAAGTCCATGTTATGAGCATTTGCAGACCAGCCTAAGAGGGATTGGGACAAATATTTGCCCCATCTGTTGTTTTCTTACAGAGAGGTGCCCCAGGAATCCACAGGCTTTTCACCCTTTGAGTTTCTGTATGGGCATTGGGTGAAGGGACCTCTAGATTTGATTCGAGATGAATGGGAGGGTGAGTGTGAATCCCACAAGGAGTCTGTTATGGCATATATCCTAAACCTCAAGACAAGGCTCAGGGAACTCATTGGCATGGCCCAGGAGAGCCTGGCAGAAGCCCAATGGCAGAAAAAAGGATGGTATGACAGGAATGCTCGAGCTAGAGATTATGCTGTAGAGCAGCAGGTAATGATTCTCATTCCTGTCAGACACAACAAGCTGCAGGCAACTTGGGAGGGACCCTACAAGGTGGTAAGGAAGGTCATTGATGTTAACTATATGGTAGAACTGCTAGGCAGAAGGCAGGGGCACAAATTGCACCATGCTAACATGAAAAAGCCTTACAATGATCTGGAGGCCCTTGTGCTGAGTATGTATAGTGGATGGCAAGAAGAGTCTGAGGGAGATCTGGTGGCTGATCTCCTCAGTGAGGCTCACACTGGTACCTCAATGGAAGCCGTAGCAATGTCCCAGCAGTTATCCCCTACCCAGGTTCATGAAATCTGAGCAGTGTTGCAGAAGTTTGGTGGCATATTCACTGGGAAACCAGGAAACACCATGTGGATACAGGACCCTAAAGGCCTATTAAGCAGGCCACTCATAGGGTTCCTGAGAGTCAGACAGACTCTGAGGGAGTAGATACAGGAAGTTTTGGGAGTAGGGGTAATTCAGGAGTCCAGCCATCCCTGGGCCTCCCCAGTGGTGCTGGTACCAAAGAAGGATGGCAGCACCAGGCTCTGTGTAGACTACAGGAAATTAAATAGTCACAAAGAGTCAGCTGCATACCCCATGCCTAGGACAGATGAAGCCCTAGAGCAGTTGAATGGGGCTAAGTATCTTACCACTATTGATCTTACCATTGGTTATTGGCAGGTGGCCTTGACTCTCAGTGCTAGAGTGAGGTCAGCCTTTGTGACTCCTTTTGGCTTGTATGAGTTCAGAAAGATGCCCTTTGGGATGAAAAATGCCCCAACTTTCCAGCAGCTGGTAAATCATATCCTAGCAGTAGCAGGAGATTTTGCCCTTGCTTACCTAGATGATATTGCCATCTACAGCCATTCCTGGCAAGAGCACCTTCAGCATGTCAGGGAGGTGCTGGGCAGACTACAGAGGGCAGGGTTGGACATTAAGCCCAGCAAATGTCAGGTGGATATGGCAAGGGTCTCCTACCTGAGACATAGTGTGGGGAGTCGTAAGATCAGGTCAGAACCTGCCATAGTGGGAACCATTCAGGCATGGCCTGTCCCTGTTACCAAAAAGCAGGTTAGGTCATTCTTAGAGACAGCAGGGTACTACAGAAAGTTCATCCCCAGTTATAGTGTCATAACTGTTCCCCTCATACACCTGACAAGGAAAAACAGGCCAGATAATGTATTGTGGACCCCAGCATATGAACTGGCATTCCAGAAGCTTAAAGGAGCTTTGGGAGGACCCCCTGTGTTAGCCAGTCCAGATTACAGCAAATAATTTGTTGTGCAGGTGGATGCTTCAAACCATGGGGTGGGGTCTATACTTAGCCAGGTTTCCCCAGAAGGAGAAGAGCACACAGTGGTATATCTCAGTCATAGGCTCCAACCCAGGGAGGAATGTTATGCAGCTGCAGAAAAGGAATGCCTATCCATAGTTTGGGCACTTCAGAAACTTCAGCCTTATCTGTATGGAAGGAAATTCACTGTAGTTACAGGCCATAATCCCTTAACATGGCTACATCAAGCCATCCAGCAAAATGCCAAGTTACTAAGGTGGAGCCTAGGGTTGCAAGCATATGATATGACAGTGCAGCACCACAGTGGGGTTAGTAATGCCAATGCAGATGGGCTCTCAAGACAGGGAATGGGGTAAGGTATTCCCAGATAAGCTCAACCCTATCAAGCAACGTTTCTCAAGGGTCACTTGAAAAACTAGCTTGAGTTTTCGGGGAAGGGGAGAATAGTGACAAACCAAAATGCTGTGAGCCCAGCTAGCTAGAATTTTGTAAATAATTCTGCCATTTGTGAATATTCCTATGATTTATACAGAACTGTATGTTATGCACTGAGCATCAAGCATGTAGCCACAGCATACCCTGCTGGGACATAGAAGATTAACTTACACACCTTCAAGAAAATACATTGAAATTAAGTGCTTTATTATGTGCTATAAAAGGTAGCTTCAACGCAGCAAGAAGACAAGATGTCTAGTCCTAAAAGTTTTTTCTATTGTCTTGGAGAGACGTAATTTCTAAGTTTAAAATGTAAAGTGTTTTATTGATTTATGACTTCCAGTTCTCAGCAAACATCTGAGAGATAAGTATTTCTAACAAAGAGATGTTAGTTTCTGTTGGCCTGGGAACTGAAGACAGCTGACAAAGAGTGATGTTATCCAAGCTGACCCAGCAGTAATGATTGATAGCAATTTAAGAAATCTCTAAGAGAGAGACTTTGTGCGTTTTATATTTTGTCTTGGACCTAGAAACATCCATTCAGCACTTCTGCCTATGTGTTGCTCTGTAAGCAAGTTATTTAGGACATAGTATCTTTTAGATATAGATAAGAATATAGTAAATATTAGTTTAAATGTTTTCTTTATTTATTTGAGACTGTCCTGCAATGCTGTGTTAAAATATTTCCTGTTAATCTGAACTCTGTAGTTATTGTGTTTTTTGAGTATTGTTTAGTTCTTTTATTATTTATTATTAAATATATTTAAATGTTTTAATTGCAGCTGGTTTGTTCAAAGATATTTAAGCTCTTAGCGTACTTGCATATGTATTTGTTGACACTGTATAGGCCACTCCAATAGCTTTGCTCTTGGTTACACTTACAATTTGGATAATATTAACATTACACAGTATGATTGGGCACCCTTTGTAAGGGCCTTAGAGTAGCTAAGTAGTGGTTGTTGGCAGTGATAACTACCTTATAGGCTGGGTAGAAGGAGGCATAGCCAGTAAACCTGTACCAGCCTTCCCTAGGAGAGTATGTGTATTTGTATATAAATCAAACCTCAAAGTGTATGTGTGTGTGTCAACTACTTGGGTAGGGACATAAAGCACTTGTTGGACAGGGAGAGTTCTGGAGGTTTTGGCTTGACAACTTGGCTGAGTTCTTAACCCTATAGCTGTGCAAGTGGGGAGTCTTAATGGGGATCTGGAGAAAGAGACAGAAACCAGCCTCAGACTGACTGTAAACTTTGTGTGCTCTTAAGGGAAATTGTAATTTACTGTGTGTGCACTTGTCATCCTCCCAATGTGTACATCCCTCACTGGTGCTAGTGGTGAGGATTGAAGCTCCTTGATTACTGGGCCAATGCAGGAGCATCACAACCAGTTATTGTTCATGTGTTATTTTACTGCTGCTTTGAAACTGTTTTTCTTTTCCATGAGTTTTAGGTGAGTTGGCATGGAGTTGCAGAGTTTGGTGACATGGAGGGAGTATGGAGAGTCACCAGCAAAGCTGTTCTTTATTTAGTTATAACCAGGTGGGATTATGGTTTATGGTATTTATGATTGCAGAAAAAAGGATGGACATTTGTTTGGGAAGTGTACAGGGTTATGATCATTAGAAGTTGGGGAAAGGACACGTATTGTGGAAGTTCCATACAGATCAGATCTTTAAGTGCTTTAAAGTGATGTGTTGATTGGTTGGTATTTATGGCAAATTTTGCTTTTTTGTAGTACTGTGAGTCCAGTTGTACTCTAGGAGTGGTGTTTAGATTTGTAAATATAGGAGCTGCATACAACAGGGAGGAGAATAAATAGATTTTGACAATTGATTTTCTAGTATTATCTGTGAGGAATCATTGGGCCCTGCAGAGGGAGCCTAGCTTTCTGTAGGTTTTTTTTTTAGCTTGGAGTAGGTGTGGTTCATATTTCAAACTGTCATAGAGTAAAACTCTTAGGAGTCTAGCCAGCAAGGTGGTTTCAATTTTTGTGTTGTTTGATGATAAAATATAGATTTTTTTACTTTTGTTCTAAATATTGTTAAAGAATAACAATCATTAGTTTAGTCTTTTCCACATTTACAAGTACACCTGAGTTTAACAGACAGGATTCCATGGAAAGAAATGCCTGATATGGGATATCCTGCAGGTCCTCTATTGTTGATGCTGAGCAGATGATTGTAGCATCCTCTGCATACTGGGCTCAGATTGCATTTTTAGAGACAGTGTGAATTTATTAATAAAGATGTTAAAAAGGAGTGGCCATAGGATTGATCCTTGGGTACACCAACTGTTGCCATTTTACTACTTGTTGTCTATTTGTTGAGTAACTAAGAAACCAATTAAGGGATGAGTTATCAAGACCTAGAAAGGAAAAGTCACCAAGAAAGTTTTGGGGCAAGATAGTCTATCAAAAGCTTTGGACAGATTGAGGAATAGAGTTGATACCAGGCTACCATTGTTTCTATAATGATTGATTCTATTGGTAAATTTAAGGAGAGCAGTTGTAGTGCTGCTGGCTGGATGGAAGCCCTGCTGAGTGTTGGATAGTAGATTGTGGTTGGTACGGTATTGCACTAGATGGCGGTGGACACATTTTTTCAAAAATTTTTGATAGAGTAGATAGTGTGGTATTTGATCTCTAGTTTGTTGGCTCTTTAGAATTCACACGTTTGTGGAATGGTATGATGAATGATTTTTTCCAGATGTCTGAGACATATTTTTCTGATAAGAATTTATTAATAAAGATAAATAAAGGATATGTTATGCTTTCAGGTGCAATTTTTAGTTATTCAGCAGGGTTATTATCGGTAGTCATTCTTGTTCTTTAAGGTTTAGTAAATACTTTTTGATTGCTGAAGTGGAGCAGGTTTGAGGTTGAATTGGGATGCATTGTTTTGATGGACAAATAGAATGGAGTGTGGTGTTTTGTTTGGATTGATAAGAGACAGAGCAGAGGTTATGGGAATTAAATTGAGTAACAATATTTTTTGTATGAAAAATGTTTGTGGGAGGAGGGGGCTAAGGTTTGACCAGCTTGGAGTAGCTTTTATATAGTGGACCAGAAATATTTCGGGTCAAGTTTAGACGGTTATTTGGAATTCAGAGAAATAAGATTTTTTGTCATTATTAATATGATGTTTTGCAAAGTTCCTCAGATGTCTAAAGGTTAAAAAGAAACCCCAGGATTTACTAATCTTCCGTGTAAGACTAGATTAGTCTTACACAGAAGCGCCAGTCTAAGAGTAAGATGGCAGCGTGCCATGCATATTTATGAGGGTGCGCTGCCTCAACTCTAAAGCTTACATGGAGCGTGCACGAGTGTAGGGTTATGTCAGACTGATGAACAGTCCAAAAATCCATGTCCCTGCAATGAAGAAACGCCGTGATTTCAAGTTACATGAGCGAGTCTGCTCACATGTGCACAATGTAACACTACACTCCCCCATATGTTAAACAACTGACAAAATTAAAAATAGAAAGATTTTTTTATTTTTTTTATTTCATCCGATATAGCTGCCCGTATTTGCACATGTTTGCACAGGTTTGCCCACTGCTTAGCTACAGTTAGCAGCTTAGACACCAGAAGAGGATAATAAAAAAAATATATGCAAATTATGCAAAATAGCGATAGTGCAGTGGTTAGAGCCTTCGCACAAAGAGGAAGGCATTTCCAGTTCAAGCCCCACTACTGCACATTCCATTTTCTGTTGGAAATCTGTATACAAAAATATTTCCTGACATTTTTTATGTATAAGTTTTGTAAAAAGCATTGAAAAGTTAAATGTAGTAGTGAACGAACTATATATATATATATATATATATATATATATATATATATATATATATATGAAGGTGAAATGGTTATGCATTCTGAGGCATGAGTACCCTATTTTAAGCAACATAAAGTACTGCTAAGCACATTTTACCAGTATTGAGCATATTTAAATCCAATTGCTCATAATTGAGCATATTTAAATCCAATTGCTTGTAGCTGTGCACCACACTAACCAGTGCAATGTCAAGCAATGTTGAGCAATGTTGGGCAAAGTCAGGCAAAGTTGAGCAAAGTCGGTTAAACACGGACACACCTCCTTTACTGTACCTTAACCAGTCAGGTCTGCCCAGTAGGAAAATAAAAAGCAGTGATAAGGCTCAAACTCAGGATACTGTGCACTATAGTCACAGTACTTAACCACTAAGCCATGACAGCATTTCATAAACATGCACTTTCAACAGACACATGTCTATCAAAGGAATTTTAAACATTGCCAACATCAGCTAAGCAGGCATGCCTACAGCTGAGTTTTTCCAAAACTGGCCAATCACAAATAAGTGCTGGAAATGAGGCATGTTTAAGCTCCACAGGTGGGGATACTTGCTATAGCTAGTTGTAGCTTCCTTCTGCAGTCAGCATGTCTGGTGTTGGAGAAGGCACTAGATTTAGAGTGCAACGCTTGGGCATTGAGGAGTCCAAGGTAATGGTTTGGCTCCTTGCCCACAATCATGAGAAAAGACTCCTGCGGGGCCAGTACCAGGGTACCCAATATAAAATGGAGGCCTGGACAGTCTTGCCCATGATCTCACCAGTGCCACTGGTGTTTCTTGGACTGGTGAGCAGGTCGGACACCATTATTCTGACCTGAAGTGATGTAGGGAGGATCAACTGGACCAGTGGATCCAGGAATCCCATGTGATGCCTAATGCCCCAGTACTGAGTAAGTAGCCATTGTATTAAGTAGTTAAGAATTGCTATGCTTGTCTATACTATGGATAGGTATGTCTCAATATCACTGCATTTACTTCACAGCTGCAGGTGTCTGGGCTATGAACCAGCAAGCCCATGAAGATAGGCTGCAAAGGCTGCATCATCAGGCAGGTTAGTAATTATTCTGCATGTACTGTTATATAAAATAAATGAGAGAGCCTTCAAAAAGTGTTTTAACACAATAAATAAAGGTGTAATAATCCTTTAATAAATGTATAATTCCTGGAGTGTGTCTGTGTCATTTTCTTTGATATGTTGTACTGTTGCAGTCTACCAATAGTAGTGTTGAATTAAGCAGTGTCAACACACACTTGGATAGGCCCATATAACGTGGATGAAGGGAGTTCCAGTAGCTTTAATGCATATTTACAGCCCTCAACTGTTGGTTCATGCTCAGCATGTACAGATTAATCTGGCACATGAGTAGCTTGGTATTGTGTTCCCCAGAAATGTCAGTGTGCTGCCAGAAATGTAGGGAGCTGTTAACATATAACTGATACTTTCACCTGAACATATCTAGATAATAATATGAAAGTAGAGCTGTCAGTGTACCACCTTAGCAGTAGTGTGTGTGAGCAACTCTCAAAATATGTTGCAGTAACATCTGCATCTTGGACAGTTTGTATGTAAGATACAGCTCATGTATATAATGATCTAGTAAAATCCAATTGCACAAAATAAGGACATTGGGTAGTGTAATAATACATGTAAGGGACATATAACTGCAGTTAATAGGAATTTAGTGAAAACTAGAAGGATATATAAGTTGTTAATTGAGCTATCTTTTTCCACCCTACTGTATGTGCATAAAAAATGCAATTCCACGCCTCAATCGGTATGTCTAATCTCAAAACATTTGTTGGGACATATGTCCTATTGGTTTATAAATATTTGCATTTATTTCTGTGCATGTGCCCTGTTAAAATACCACAATATTGGTGGCCTGTTGCCATCAATTCAACCTGCATGCTGTTGTAATGTCCACTATTGTTCTATATATGCATGTGTTATGCTTGCTTTTCAACTGTTGAAAATCTGGTGTGTTGGGTTAATGGGAATACTTCTGCATGCTGTTATAACTAATTGGGAATGCTGTCAACTGTTACTAACCCATATATTTATTAAAATCTCCAAAACATAGTTTGTATGGGAAGGCCGGTCCCAGCGGACCCACCTGTCCCACCTCAGCTGGCCACGGCACCTGGCACCAGCAGATCTGGTGCCCATCCTGGGACCTCCTCCTCCGATGGCCCTGTGTCACCTTTGGGTGGAAGTGTTGCAAGGTATGGGGCACGGCCCCCCTGTGCAAGCATGGGTGGAGGAGGGCTACCTATAACCCTTCGAACGGTCCAGGCTGTGATGTGTAGAGAGATTGAATGTTCTGTTTCAGAACCTCTACGCCAGCTTGAGGCCTGAGTGACACAACTCCTGGGTCAGCCTGCCCCTCCTACACAGCCCCCAGCACAGCCACCCTCTGGGCCATGAAGGTGCAGTGGTGACTGCCCATGGGTGGGGACCTCAGTCCAACTGTTTCCATCTGGAAGGCTCATGGGCTTGCGATTTCCAAGCATCCCTCCCCATCAAAGGTGTTCACCCTCCACATGTGTCATATACTGCCCCTGTATGTGTCTTGTTTGTCTTGTCTGTTTACCTCCCCGACCTACCTCCCCAAATATACCTACTTCCCCTACCCCACATTCCACTCTCACCTGAAAAAAAAAAAAGGGCAATATGCTCCCCAAAAAAAAATTACGCCCCATACATAGCTGCCAATTTTGTACACATGTCCACTGGACACATGAAATGTTATTTCATTGGCATTACAACATATTTTATTGTTCGCACCCCTCTCTCAGGGGTTGAAGGTTTCATTCTACCTTCAAATTTATTGCATATGCACAGCTGTTGCTGTTGAAGAAATGGGCAGATATGGACCTTCCCTACACCTGTCCTGAACATCCCGAGCTATTTTCCATACTGTCTTTCCCTCTTTGTGCCCCTTTTTCACCACTTTCCTGTCTCCCCATTTTTCTTTTTTTTCAAAGAAATGAGCATGGGGGTTAGCGGGAGTAAGCACTATTAAGCAGTAGTTAGCTGGTTTGTGCGAGTTTGCACTTGTTTGCACTTGGCTAAGCATGGCTAAGCATTGAGCAAACCCGCTTACAACTGCTTAAAAGTGCCTTAGTCACTCTGTATGTGAGGGCCCATGTTCTGCTCAGGAGCAAAATAAAACACCTCTGTAAGTCTCAAACTCCGGACTTTGCACACACTACACAACATGAAGTACCACTAAGCCATGTTAGATATATATCAAGTTGGTGCTTAAATAAATATATCATGCATCAGAATGAGTGAATGTAAAGGAAAAATAGGAATGCCATACCACACAACTTGTTCTGTGGATGTTGACCAACAGTTGTTGTGGGATTACATTACATGACTGTGATAAGAGAAGCAGCCATTCTAGCAGGAAATAATGTTACACCATCACTTTACAACCCCATACAGTATCACAGCAGGACAAACACTGGCATATCTGTTTAGGGCAGAGGCCATACCTCCCAACTGTCCCTAATTTTCAGGGATGTCCCTGATTTTGAAACAAATTTTAGCTCTATCCCTCTGAATCCCTCCAAAAACTACTGACTTTGGCCAGAAAGGTGGCGAATTACACTTAATGAATAATGACAATAATTAAGAGTTAGACACTTCTTTTACTTCAGAAAAGGGTGTATTCATTCATATGCTCTGATTCTCTCAATGTCTCAGCTTAATGGCACTAATATTTTAAAGGTGTCCCTGATTGTCCCTGACTTTTTCTTGACTTTTCCCTGAGTCTGTTCAAATATGTACCTGAGTGGTTGAGAGGTCTGGCAGAGGCAGAAACACAGAGGCATATCAGCCTTTCTGCTGTTACACACTGTGCAAATAGCTTTGGAAGGAGTTTTGGAAGCATACCCTTATGTAGGAATACAACACTGAAATACAAATGGATGTAGCCATGTACTGGTAGCAACCAACTGTAAGAATTCCATCTCTCTATTGCTAAAAGGACATGTGTGGTGCACAGACAACAAATAACAGGCTATTCTCTGGCTATCATGTGGATAGGTCCACAGTTGGGAGTTACACAGACAGACTGCTTGCCTTGATAAACTAACATGTACACAGCAGCCCTGTAAGTCCAGCAAGATAAAAATCCACACAATACTACTTATGCTGTCTGTACTTCTGCAGCCCTACCCAAATGTAGAATATACCTGTGTGTGCAGGGTCTACCAAGGGTGTAGGTAAGCATACTCACAGTACTGAAATGTGTCCAGTTTTTCTGAGCAGCTTGTGCTAATGTCAACACACAAAAAGTACAAACTGTTTAGAACTGAGTAAATGAATATTCACAGTATAGCAGTTCACAAACAATTCTTGTGCCAAAGGAATACATCTCAACAACTAGCTTTGTATGGCAGTTAATTGCAACAGTTTAAAAGAAAGTACATCTTTCCATGTTTCTTGGGTTAGCATTTTGAGGGGTGAGTACATTTCTACACTGACAAATGGGTACTTGAAGCAACAACATTAGGTCTGAGTACAAAATGTAAATCTCCGGCTACACCCTTAGCTTCTGATATAAGAACTATACCAACCTTCTGTCTTAAACAATGATGTCCACAGCAAACAATGATAATCTCCATCTTGGAAAGCTGAAAGGGCCATGCCTACATGAGTCAGCAATTTATAGTACTGGGTTGCTATGACAGTGATTACTGCAATTACTACACAGCAGGCTGCATGCAATTAGCAAACGGTGGCCACTAATCGGTGCAGAGGCCATCACATGCTCATGTGCAAATTCCTACAAAAGCAGGCAGCAATCTCTGCCAACAAACTCAATCACTCTATTGCAGAAACTGACAGAGAGAGACAGAGAGACACAGAGAGACACAGAGACACACAGAGACACACAGAGACACACAGAGACAGAGAAAAGGAAAGATAAATATTGCCAAATCATACAAAGGAAAGGTATGTGACACATATGTATTTATATTGGCATGTAGTAGATGTTATTGAATAATAGTCTACATAATGTGAACCATTCATATGTGGCAGCAATACTTCTTTATGAACAGATGTTCTGCTTAACTACTGCTATGGACAATACTGTGTGTACCTGTGGGCAGTGGGACATACCTGTGAAATGTGTAGCTCAGCATTAAATGTCAAAGATCTGATCCATGTTATCTGTGTTCTGTACAGTAGTGTGGCCAATGGCTGTTGGGGGGATTAGTGCTGACATTATATAAACATGGGTGTGACAGAACAAAACATGCATGATAGTCATATTAAAGTGTAGCTTAGCATTGGCAACTGCTGTAGCAGTCTAGTATGCTTATCTAGCATCTGTTGCCATATATACCCCCTCCAATGTTAGTGTGTGTTCATATGTGATACCTGTTTGTGTTGCAGCAAGGCCCAACAGTTCAGCTGTAAGGTCCAGGGACGTACAGTGTGGACCTTGTGTATGCCACACACATACAGAGAAATATATATGTGTCATATATATTCACATATGTATATGTGCATACAGCAGGGGACATATTGCAATTGTTTGTGAAGGGGGGAGATATATATGTTTTTGAAGGTTAGTATGCACATATTTGTATGTAGGTTTTAGTGTGTGACAAGCAAGACAGCATACAGTGCTGGTATATGACATGTGGTGTTTAAACACTGTGGGTGAATTGTTCAGTTTGCAATGTTGAAGCCAGTAAGGCCTGCTAAAGCTACCTGGGCTGTGAACACCTTCAATGCATTTATCCCAAGACTGTACAATTTTATTACATTACTGTACACCTTACACCCTTTGTATAATTGATATTCTCACTATGAAAGGTGAAATGTATATGTGCCTACATATATATGTATATGTAGACCAATGGATGTGTATATGTATATATACACACACACACACACACACACACACACAGATATATATATATATATATATATATATATATATATATATATATATATATATATATATATACACACATATATATATATATATATATATATATATATATATATATATATATATATATATATATACTCATACACACCTACATCTACTTGTTGCAATAGATTCTCTGTACTGTTGACTGACTGTGATGGTCAATATGTTTGTGAATACGTCAAAGATATGCATCTGTGGGATAGCTTAGTGGGAAACTGTTTATGTCATGGTATTATGGGTCCTTGTTTTGATCCTAGCAAAAGCTGTGTATTCTGTTGCTAGGCAGAACAAGTGCAATTCCATACAGTGTGATTAAGTCCATTGGTTTTTAACTAGGGTGTGTCATTGGAGGCTAAAGCACTACATCTATGATTATTGATTGGTACCGATGTTGAATGCAAATCCTGTGTGTACTGTAGTACTACCTGAAGCTCTAGGCCTGTACAGCAAAGTATGGTGTATGTCCACATTGTTTGCATCCACTGTTTTATGTGGTCCCTGTATTCATCACAGATTGCATTTCACAAGATTAAGGTTTTGTAAGTACTGACACACATTACTGTATAGTACACACTGAAAGCTTATCTGGGTTGTCATACCTTTGTGTCCTGTAATTATGTCTGATGTGTGTGTGGGTATGTCTGTAACATGTCATTTGACATATGTGTGGTAAAACATATAACTGCGTATCTAGCAACATTCATAGTGTACTACAGCAGTATGCAACCTATATTCCCAATTGTGCACACATTCCTTCCTCGGGTTTGCCATTAACAAGTTGTGTGGTATAATAGTAATACATTTACTGGACCTTACACTGATTGTGATGGATGATATATTTCTTTACACATCAGATTGATTTATATCTGCTGTGGCTAGGTGGTGCATCGTGTTGCATACAGTGTGCCAGGTACTCTTGTATAGTTTTATATAGTGATTTTATTTTGTTGCTGTGCAGAACATGGTTCATTAGATAGAGAGTGAGCAAGGCACATTCAAGCAGTTGTGGGGTGAGCAGTGATAAGTGGCAGTTACAGTGTTTCACTCTTGGTTAGCTTATAGGTTGTTATATATGGCAGTTCAGTGATATCTGTACAGTATAATGTTAAATGTGCCATATGACTTGTTCAGACATATTTTTGTATTTATGTCTTCCAGGGATCATGGCCCATCACAGGAACCCCAATTACAGTAGTGCTGAAGATGATATAATTACTAGCAGTATGATTCAGCACTACCGTTTCATGTTCTCACAAACCAGCCAGGACCAGTAGGAGTGTACTGCAATGTGGCAAGATGTTGTCTGCAGGGTCAATGAGGTAGGCCTGCATAACTGGACATATGAACAGGTACGCCACCACTGCAGTGATCTTCTCAGACATGTCCATCAGCATGCAGCTGATGTGCGTAGACAACAGCTTGCAACAGGATTTGGTGTTAATATCCACCCCCCCCCCTCACCAGAGTAGAGGAGCTGCTCCTAAGCCTGGTGGTACCTGCCCAACAACAACAGCAGCAGACATACACCATGATGGAGGTTGGAGCCACCCAGCAAGCACAAATGGAGCATGCAGGTAACATGGCATATCTGTAGACTACTATTATCTGTATTGGTAGATCATGCATATGTGAGCTGTGGAGTGTGTTGTTCAAAGATGTGGAGCCTGTTGTGCAATACTGATCATTTGGAACATAATCTGTAGCACTGTGAATGTAAACTGTTGTTGTACTGTAAGATTGCAAACACACAGTAGCAATGCCACAGTTGTGGCCACTGACAAACTGTCTTTACTCTATGTAGGTCCCTCTGGGGTGACATCAAGGCAGCGGACAGATGCTGGTGAGTGTGTTCTACATTTATTATTGTAAATAAAAAGTGCATGTCATAGTTAAGGTGTAGGCCATGTACACATGTAACACACCTACCCATAATGCATGCTGTGCATGTTTGGTGTAAGAGCACACACATCTCACTAATGTGATTAGCTGCCTCAAACACATGTAATACCCAGACCATCTCAAACAAATGTGGCTAGACTGTTGTGACCATTGGATAGGCACAGTTGATACTCAACATGCACATAACATACACTATGTCATACACAGAGCATTTTAACATGCTACACATAAAGGATTCCCAAACCCTCTGTAAAGACACACTCCAGTATCCAAAATCTCATCCACACATTACACATAATATTCCTGAGTGGTAGAGGTCTATCATGGGGCATTTAAACACTCTGCAATACACTACACATTCATGTCAGGGAATGCTCCTTATTGGCCTCCTTACAAACTCATGTAACAACTGGTTGTGAAATGGTGAATTTAGCCAAGGTAGTACAGTTCAGGCACAACATGATTAGTGCTGGTTTGGGAAACATTTGTAGCCTTGAGTGACCACCTGATGCTTCATGATGATGGCTTATGGTACTATATTGCATCCAGTTATTGTAACCACAGTACTACACATAGCTATCATTGCTATACACCTTAATGTTGCGTGTGTGCACACATATGCACCTCTAAACAGTATGCATACCAATCACCATTTGCACAACTGACACATATATGTCTTGTGATGCTATTGAGTGTCTAGGTCATATGACATACATTGGGTATGTGTAGTGTTTAAATATGCAGTTGTGTTTTAGCATGCCATGTCATGGATGAGACTGGCATGTCCACAATATGATCTGCACTTACCAGAAGTACCGTACATTGGGTATGTCGCCGAATGGTATTCCATCAATTATCCATGCACCACTGATGATGTTGTGTGAATACTCATCATGCATGTGCAAAAATGTGTCCACAATTATTTGCTAAAGACACAGAGGCTGTAATCAGCATTGGATACCTATCTGACATACAGATACACATCCAGCATGGTATGTACACCTGTGAGTTATGGTGCACAGTACATTACAGGGTTATAACTACCTGCACAGCAATGTTGTGTCCATGTATGCATTGTGTTCCAGGGGGAGGGCCATCACCTAATAACAAATCACATGCATCAAAGCCATGTTACTCAATGCTAGAAGTCTAAACCTCAAAATGCACTCTCTCGAGGCACTCCCAAAAATGTAGAACATCGATATCTGTGCAGTAACTGAGACCTGGTTCAAGGCTCCAGAGAGCACCCCTGCAATACCAGGCTACAATTCTTACCACACTTTTCAGCCACAAAACCAGGACCGAAACACTAAAGGTGGAGGAGTGTCCATATTCACCAAGGATATTCACACCTCCAGGCTAGTTGCCCAATACAATGCATCTGAAATTTTCCAGGTGCAACTAACACTAGGTAAGACTGCAATCCAAATTGTAGCTTGCTACAGATCCCCATCTATGCCCCAAGATTCTCACTACACCTGTCTAAACATACTGGAAAATATTAAGATACAACCAAACACCCTAATACTGGGTGATTTCAACTACCCTGCCATTAATTGGGAAAACTACTCAGGTACCAACTCCTTTTCCCAACTGTTCTTGGAACTCATAAATTCCAATGCTCTGGATCAACTAATTCATTGTCCCACTAGGGGCGCCAATATCCTAGACCTAGTCATTACCAACATGGGAGATAGATGCCCCACACCAGTGGTCATCCCCTCATTGGTCAGGTCGGACCATAAGCAAATCACCCTTGACATCCACATCCCACCCCCACCCCCCAGTAAGGAAACCTCCTTAAAAAACTTCTCCAAAGCCAACTTTAAGCTACTGAAGTCAGAAGTGACAAACCTCACAACACCCACGCAGACGGGATCTGGAAGTTCGACTGCAGAATCCTACAATAAGACACTGTATGAGCACATCCACTCGTGCATGAATCGTGCCATCCCAAATAGAACCAAGATGCTCTTCTCCACAAAAAAGAAGTCAATCTGGTGGTCCCCTGCTATAAACAAACTATACAACAGAAGGAAGAAACTGTTGAAAAAAGAGGAAAATCCCAGAATGAAAAAAAACTCCCTCACCAGCCTCAGTAAGAAGCTGAGATCCCTTATAAAATCCTCCAAAGCTAGTTATGAAAATAAAATTGCCAAAGATTCCAAAGACAACCACAAGGCATTCTATAGTTATGTCAAAAATTTAAATGGCAATGCTCAGACCTGCTCTGAGTTACAACAGAATGGCATTAAATATACTGATCCCAAGGATATTGCCAATATCCTGGCAGATCGATTTAGTGCCAACTTCACCCCACTCTCACCCCCTAAAGGGCCCATCTCAATACCAAAAGATTGCCAAATTCTGATAATCACGGCCACACAGGTAGAAACCGTACTCTCCAAAGCTAAGAATACAGCATCCATGGGACCAGATGACATCCCAGGCTGTGTACTACATGAACTACAAAATGAACTGGCACCTCACCTAAGTGTCATGTTTATTCATAGCCTCACCTCAGGCTTCGTGCCCACTGAGTGGCACACAGCTACAGTTATCCTGCTCCACAAGGGAGGATCCACCTTGGATCCCAGGAACTACCGTCCCATCAGTCTGACGAGCCTGATTTGCAAGGGCATGGAACGCATTATCATGGAACTTATAAACAAAGACATTGGCAACATTCAAACACTAGACCCCACCCAGTTTGGGTTTGTGAAGGGGCGATCTTGTCTCCTGAATCTGATTGACTTCTTTGAATCAGTCTCCAGAGCTGTGGACGAGGGTAAGGCAGTCCACGCAGCCTATCTAGACCTTGCCAAGGCCTTTGACACCATCCCCCACTCTGGAATCACAGATAAACTTACTAAGCGGGGCATAAATCTCTACATCACTCGAAGGGTTGCTAACTGGCTTACTGACAGAACCCAGACAGTAAAAGTAGCTGACTCCAAATCCAACTCCAGACAAGTGACAAGTGGAGTACCTCAGGGTTCAGTCCTGGGACTACTCTTGTTTGGCGTCTACTTCTCTGAAGTACAGGCCAACACTAAGGGACTCTGGCTAACAAAGTTTGCAGATGACTGCAAACTGGGAGCCATTATTAAATCCCCAAATGATGTGGATATTCTACAAAAGGGCCTTATAGAAACAGATTCCTGGTGCCAGAGCCATGGGCTCAAGCTTAATGCCATGAAATGTATAGTTATCCCCTTTGGAAAAAAACATGTACCCATGAATTACCACATAGGTGGCAGGACACTAAACATCGAAAGTGTGATGAGAGACTTAGGGACACAGGTGGACAGTGGTCTCACTTTCGATAACCACATCGCCACAACAGTCAGGAAATCCTTCTATGTGGCACACCTCATCACTAAGGGCTTTTCATCAAGAAAAAAGGAGGTCATTGTCCCACTGTACTCATCCCTCGTTAGACCCATTATAGATTATAATGCCCCATTTTGGTATGTACCTCACAAGACATCTGCAACAGCTTGAAAGGCCACAGAAATACCTCACTAAAAGAATCACAGGCCTAAAGTAGATGCCATATACTGACAGTCTAAAAAAACTCCAGCTATACTCTGTGGCATATCGTCTACTCAGAGGCGATCTCTGCTTAACATACAAGGCCATGTCAAACCCTGAGCTGTTGGACATGCTCCACTTAAAGAAATCCCAATCCCTCAAAGCCACATGCTCCAGGGATCTAAACCTTGTCATCACAATGAACAAAACATGCTGGAGGGATATGTTCCTGACCCAGAGACTCCCCATACTCTGGAATAGACTGCCCATACATATCAAGCAGAGCGCCTCTTTGGCCCTCTTCAAAAGGAACTTCAATGATTGGATGGGAGATAGGAAATTCACCCCAGGGATCATGTCAGTCGCCCTGCTAGACAGGGGCCTGGAGACGTAAATATTGTGGGAAGAAATATCCAGGGAATTGTTATGGCTAGGCTTGCATAGGCCCTAGGGCTGATAGCCTAGTACTAACCTATGAACCTATGAACCTATGTATATTGTTAGTAACAAGAACTGTCTACACTTGCACTGCATTCTGTTGAGTAACACATGTCCTGCATGCTGACATGTGTGATATGACTGTTTTGCTTGTGATACTGTACCCCACCATCACCTGATATTGTGTATGTTCTGTGATTGCTGGTGTTGTGTGTGTGTCTGCTTTAGTGAGGTTTGTATTTTTGTGTGTGCATTTGTGCATGTGTGCATGTGTGCATGTGCGCATGTGCGCATATACACATGTGTGCATGTGTGCATGTGCGCATGTGTGCATGTGTGCATGTGTGCATGTGCGCATGTGTGAATGTACGCATGTGGTCTGAAGTCATGTTCAGGTCTTAAAGTGTATTTCCTGTTTTCCTCTCACAGGTGCCGAGGTGGGACTGGTTCAGTACAACAGGGAGCCTGATGTCACTGAGACAGACAGCGATGATGAGGATAGGTGTGTTGAGGCACAGGCAAGTTTGTCACAGTCTGTTGTTGGGCCACCAATTGACAGTACACAAGTCTCCACCCCATCCATGCACACAGTCATACTGCCTCTACATCCATCATCACCATTACCCTTAGCTGAGGGACAGTGTATGGTTGGCACTGGCCAGGACAGTGTAAAAAGGAAGAAAGCCAAACGGATCAGGAGACTACTGCATACAATGCAATCCACCAGCTAGTTAAGTGCACTTGATTCTTCTTCTCTAGATAGTCAGCTAATAAGTGCTGCCAGAGTCTGTGTCTTCAGGAGGTCAGCATCCCAGAGGGCGGGCGAAGAACACCACTGCTCCCAGGGACCTGCAACAGAAAGTGTCCCAACTACTTCTTGTTGTTCAGACACAGACTCTGGCAGCACTTATTAGCTGACTATCTAGAGAAGAAGAATCAAGTGCACTTAACTAGCTGGTGGATTGAATTGTATGCAGTAGTCTCCTGATCCGTTTGGCTTTCTTCCTTTTTGCTTGTTATTGGTTTCGAGTGGAGGTTGGCAGTTGTTTTTTTTTTTACTGGCCAGGACAGTGTGGTATCTATGGCACATGTATCAGGACACAGCAGCCATAGCCAGATGTCTGGAACAGTACCACATAGGCAGATGCACAGGGGTTCTCGTCAGAGCACTGCTGGTTATCATGCCCCGGGCAGATGTGCCACACCTCTTTCTACCACACGCATGTTCCAGGCTGTCATGGAGGCACAGACATGAATGGAGCGGTACACCAGACAGGGACTTAGGGCACAGAGGGCTCATAACACCTCTGTAAATGACAGTGTCCATGACCTAGTACGTGCCATATGTAACTACGCTGAGGTCATTGATAGATGTTGGGGTGAGACATTGGATGTCCTCCACACTGTCATGTCCATGTGTCAGGACAGTGCGGGATGGTTGAGATGTTGACATGGATGTATGCCAGCAACATCAGCAGCTGGAGGTCGCCGTGGACATCCAGCAAGTCACAGCCACTCCCATAGTGCCAGTACCAGCCCCAGCAATGTTGGGGGGGGCTGTCCATAGACTGTCCTAGCAGACCACGTGCACGTGGCTCTGGCCAGTCCCAGCAGGGACCTGGATCCAGTAGACATATGTCAACCTCTTTGGATAGCACCCAATCTGGATTAGTACCTGATGCTGTCTGTAGCACCCCTGCCAGGCACAGGTTCCATATCCATGGCCAGAGATGGTGATCTGTAAAGCCTGCCAGGTACAGTCTGTAGCTGTCTCACAAATCCCCGTATATGGAAGCCACATGGTGGAACTGTGTGCATGCAGACCCACACACACATAAACCAGAAACCTAGGGCAAACACATACCCACACACATTACATCAATATTGGTCCATAACAGTACTCATGGCCCTCACACACACACTCTCACACACACATGTCGATTTTATGGCTCAGTGTAGGCCTCTGGCAAACCAAAAACACACTCTGTGCATATGATGAAACCTGTGCCACCTCCTGTCATCTATAACATTGATGCAGGAACAGGCTATCATGGTTCTGATGCACAGGGTGACTTTAATAAAGTATAGCAATGGTTGGATGTGTAGCATGTTGTCAGCAGTAAAGTGTAATGATATCCTTGAAGGTGTAGCTGAGCAGGCATGATGCATTAAAACTGTAATTAGCAATGTTGTATTGTTTTCACCAGTGTTTATTCAAATTGCGTTTTGTTTGCCCATGTGCCACTTGGCTGATGTGTGCAGTTGTGTCAGCAAGCATTATACAGTGGACAGTAAGTGAGGGGTGTGTACAACACAGGTTTGCAGGTGTCCATTTGTGAACATGGTGGAGGTGCACTGTCTGTATGTACATGCATATTGGACACATGGACAGGGTGACATGCCCTATATTGGCCACTGTTAACACTCCATAGTTTCTATTGGTGGTCAGTATGCATTGTACTACACACATTTTGGAACTTGAGTGCGCATGTGTGTGTATGACATGGGTTGACACTGTGCTGTGGGTGATGCTGTTGTTGCTATCTGTCATTGGTTTGCATTACTAAAGTTAACACTGTCCCAGCTGCATAATCCTTTAGTAATGCACACTGTTTACCTACAGGTTTGCATGGACCGTGCTATCACAAACACAAGAAATTCTCACTTATACAGTAAAAGTGCATTAGTCTCATGGACCCCTGCCATAAACTAAATATATAATAGAAGGTGTGAAGTTGTATAAAAAAAGAGTTACATACCAAGAAGGGATAACCTATCTGGTCAGTATCATTGGGAAAATTCAATCCCTCAATAAACATACAAGGCAAGCTTCAAAATACAAAAAGCAAGGATTCCAAAGACAACACTAAAGCTTTCTTTAGTGTTGTGTATAATCTACAGGGGAAATCTTGGATCGAGTCACAGTTAATGTAAATGGTCACAAAGTACACTTATCTGACTGACATTACTAATTTCTTGTCAGACAGTTTGAATGCGGATTTCACCACCCTGTTGTTACACAAAGGCCACATTTCCAGACCTGAAGAATGTAAAACCTGATGATTCACAGACACTCTAGTTAAAACATCTCTTTACCAAAGTCCAAACCACAGTGGCAATGGTACTGGACAGTGTCTCTGGCTGTGTCATACACAAGCTGACATATGAAGTCACCACTCACCTAAATACTCTGTCCAGATGCAGCCTCTATACAGGTTGCATACTTGTGGAATGACACACGGTAATGGTGTTCACAGTCCACAAGGGTTGAGCTACAGCATCTTCTTCTTCTCCTTTCAGATGCTCCCATTAGGGGTCGCCACAGTAGATCATCTGTTTCCATTTCTTCCTGCCCTCTGCATCTTGCACTGTCACACCATCCACCTGCATGGCCTCTCTCACCATAGCCATAAACCTCATCTTAGGCATTCCTCTTTTCCTGTTATCTGGTGGCTTCATCCTTAGCATCTATTTCACAATATACTCTGCATCCCTCCTCAGCACATGTACAAACCAACTTAATCCTGCCTATCTGACTTGGTCTACTAACCTTCAAACCTGGGTTGACCCTCTAATATACTTATTCCTAAACCTGTCCACCCTCGTCACACCCAGTGCAAATGTTAACATAAATTGATTAAGGGTAGAACTACAACATATCCTGGAAACTCTCATCATATAAGCCAGACAAATGTTATCGGGAAGGCTATGGAGCACAGCATTATGGAACTCATTAAATGAGACATTATAAACCTACAAACACTGCACCATACCCACTTAGGTTCTCTAAAGGCTAGATCATGGCTCCTACACCTAGTAGACTTCAAGCCAGTTAACAAGGCTATAGGTGAGGGAGTGGAGGTTCACATAGCCAAGCTGTAGCTCATCAGCAATTCATACCCATCCCACATTCTGATATTATACATATCCTCAACAGATTGACCATAAACGATTGTTAGATGATGGATTGACAACTGATGCACAGATGTAGGACACATAGTAACATTTGCAGCCTCCATGTACAATTCTATGCCAGTAACAACTGGTATTCCCCTGCACTCAGTCCTGGGACCACTCCTGTTTGGCATATAGCTTTCTTAGGTACAAGCAAACACAGTAGGGATATGTCAGCCCACGTTTGATGAAAATGCATATAGTGGGCTATACTTTATTCTCCAGATGACACACACATCCACTAAAAGGGAATCATAGAGACAGATACCAGGTGTCAAACTCATGCTGTAAAGCTATAAGCCAAAGCAAACATAGTTATCCACTTTTAGAAAACAAAGTATCCCCAGAGTACAACATAGGTAGTAGCCCCCAAAATGTGGAACAGGTACTAATGTATACATAGAACCATGTGTTTAGTCATCTCTCCTTTGTTAATCACATTACCAAAGGGTTTTGGAAATCCCTCTGTGGAGCACATAAGCAATAAAGGGTTTGCATGCAGATCCACAGAGGTTGTTGCACAACTATAATGATTAGTCATCTTTGCCAGACTTTGCTTGCTTTGGAACAGGATTCAAATATACCTTAAGCATAAATCCTCACTCACACTCTTCAATAGAAACTGTGATGAGTGGATGTGAAACAGAAAATGTAGCCCAGGAATCACTGCAGTGGCTAAGCTTGTCACTAGCATACAGAAGTGACCTAAGGTCTGGAAAGTCCAGCACGCTCTGGCAAAGATAACAGATGCGTTCATGGAGAAAGCAGAGTACCCACCTATGAAATAATTGAGGTCACATGTATGTATATGGCTTTGCCCCACAGCTACCTTACATGTGTAATGCACATACAGTTGTCATTGTGATATGTCATACACTAGAAAAATCAAAACCCACTCCACATTGACCAACAGTGTCACACACCTGGAACACACACACACACAGTCAGCAAGTGCAAAATTCAAACTCATTCCTAAGTACATTGTGATACTACAGCAGTACGCATTTACACAACGTGCTATACACATTACTGGGATTTCTCCTTTCCACAGGTATATTTGTGGGATGGTGACATCATCAGACTTGACAAAGTTGAGTATACCACTTTTAAGGAGTGTGAGTAGTCTACAGAAAGGTTGCTCCTCCCCAGGGAGATACACACAGTTGGCAAGTGCATGATTTGAACCCCTATCCAACTACATTATAACACTGCAGTAGTACACAAGTACGCATTTACATGACGCACTATACACATTACTGGGATTTCTCCTTTCCACAGGTATATTTTTAGGATGGTGACATCATCAGACTTGACAAAAATGAGTATACCACTTTTAATGGGTGTGAGTAGTCTCCAAAAAGGTTGCTTCTCCCCAGGGAGACACACACACACTTACACAGTTGGTAAGTGCAGGATTCGAACCCTTACCTAATTACATTATAATACTATAGCAGTATGCGTTTACACGACACACTATACACATTACTGGGATTTCTCCTTTCCCCAGGTATATTTGTAGGATGGTGACATCATCAGACTTGACAAAGATGAGTATACTCCTTTTAAGGGGTGTGAGTAGTCTCCAAAAAGGTTGTTCTCTCCTCAGGGAGAGACACACACACACACACACACACACACACACACACACACACACACACACACACACACACACACACACACAGTTGGCAAGTGCGGGGTTCTTAATCCAAACTAAGTATGTCTTTACACTTCAGCAAGCAATATGGAGTTACAGGGTGCAATACAGACATTACTTGCTGACAGTTTGCCCAAAGGTTTTTTTCTCATTTGCTAATCTCAGCAGGCTTATCATACTAGGTGTATTGTGAGTGTATTGTATGCATAGGCCAGACCATATCATATACGGGTTGATGCACCACATGCTGGCACCCACAGGGTCAAACCAGTGGGTAAGCTCTGTCAGCCCAATACTGGACAATACAGTCAGGAGGAGTAGGGTCATACCACCACAACACCAACTGTCTCACATAGACCTACAATATAAGCACCAGCAAAACACACACATAAATACACATTACCATACTCGGAGAATACAAATATTAATCTGAAAAAGAGAGAGTGGCTTCCTAAGCAGACAAGCAAGCAACATGCACCTCCAAGCACACGCCAGAAAACACATAATACACCAAAGCAGTGTGCCTCACAACAGGCCCTAAGGCAAAACAACATACCAAACACACTAGTAATAGGTGACTTCATAGTCAGGCACACAGATGTTCCACTCACTCGGCTGGACAAGGAGAAGGTTACTGTCAGTTGTCTGTCAGGTGCTATGATCCGCCACATAACACAAGCACTTACATCACTCAAGAACAGATACATATATGACGTGTTCTTTGTACATGTCAGTGTGAATGATCTGAGACATACCTCCCAGGACAACATGGCAAGAGATATATAGTAGCTCTATGATAATGTAGCCCAGGCTGGTATGACCCTGACCTTGAGTAGCATCTTACCTTCACCTACATGATACTGCAATATAACATTAAGATGATAAACTTCAACAATTGGCTGGGCTTCTGGTGTCATTTAAAGGGGATCCAGTCTCTGTCTGCCTGTGATAACATGATAGACAAGCCTCGTTGCTTCTCTACAGATGGCTTGCACTTGTCACCCCTATGCTTCTGAATACTGGCCAAGGCTCTTGCTGTCCCCATATTACCTTTTTTAGGCAAGGTTCATAGGTTTATAGGTAGGTACTAGGCTATCGGCCCTGGTGCCTATAAAAGCCCAGCCAAAAAGGTACCCTGGCTTTTGTCACCCAATAAATTTATTTTCCTGTGCCACTGTCAATCAGAGACACAGAAGTGATCCTTGGGGTGAATTTCCTATTTCCCATCCAATCATCAAGATTTCTCTTGAAGAGTGCTAATGAGGAGCTTTGTTTGATATAGATAGGTAGTTTATTCCAGAGTATGGGAAGTCTTTGGGACAGGAATCTATCCCTCTGGCATGTTCTGTTTATTGTGGTGACAAGGTTTAGGTCCCTAGAGCATGTAGGTTCATAGATTCTTAGGTAGGTACTAGGCTATCTGCCCAAGGGCATTTATAGGCCTAGCCAGAATGTGTTGGCTTTTGCCTCCCTTTTAAATTAGTTTCCTGGGCCTCTGTCTTGCAAGGCCACTGAAGTGATCCCAGGGGTAAATTTATAATTTCCCATCCACTCGTCAAGATTCCTCTTGAAGAGAGTCAATGAGGGGCTCTGCCTAACATAAACTGGGATTTTATTCCAGAGCGAGGGACATCTCTGGGACAGGAATCTATCCCTCCAGCATGTCCTGTTTATTGCTGTGCTGAGGTTTGATTCACTGGAGCATGTGACTCTAAGAGATTTGGTTTTCTTGAGGTGGAGCATGTCTATTAATTCCGGGTTGGACATGGCCTTATACGTCAGGCATAGATCACCTCTGAGCAGGCAGTAAGCAACCGAGTAGAGCTGGAGTTTCTTTAGTCGAGCTGCATAGAGCATCTCTTTGAGGCCCATGATCCTCTTGGTGACGTACTTCTGTGTTCTTTCCAGCTGTTGCATGTGCCAATTAATGTACATACCAAATGGGGCATTGTACTCTATTATGGGCCTAATGAGTGATGAGTAGAGGGGCACAATGACCTCCCTTGATCTAGAGGTGAACCCTTTCATGGTTAGGTGGACTACATAGAAGGAATTTCTAACCACTTTGGCAATGTGATTATCAAAGGAGAGGTTACTGTCTACCTGGGTCCCCAGGTCCCTAATTGCATTTTCTGTACCTAGTGGATTACCACCTATGTGGTAATTCATGGGCACTTTGTTTTTTCCATTCAGCTTGAGGCCATGGTTTTGACACCAGGTATCTGTCTCTGTAAGACCCTTCTGGAGGATGTTTGTGTCAGCCGGAGAGTCGATTATGGCCCCCAGTTTGCAGTCATCTGCAAATTTGGTCAGCCATAGTCCTCCTGTGCTTGCCTGTACCTCAGAGAAGTATATACCGAACAGGAGGGGTCCCAGGACCGAGCCCTGTGGGATGGCACTTGTGACAGGTTTAGAGTCGGACATGGCAGCCGCAACTCTGACCATGTGTGCTCTATCCGTGAGCCAGTTGGCCATCCATCTCATGACATAGGGGTTAATGTTCAAGCTGGTAAGCTTGTCAATGATGCCAGAGTGGGGAATGGTGTCGAAGGCCTTAGTGAGGTCCAAGTAGGCTGTGTGGACTACCTTCCCTTCATCTATGGCCTTGGTAACTGTTTCAAAGAAGTCAACTAGGTTTAGGAGGCAGGATCTGCCTTTAACAAAGCCAAATTGGGTAGGGTCCAGTGTCTGAAGATTCCCAAAGTCTCTGTTTATGAGTTCCATGATAATTCGCTCCATAGATTTGCAGACCAGGCTGGTCAGGCTTATAGGGCGATAGTTCCCAGGTTCTGTTGTGGCACCAGCTTTGTAGAGTGGGATGACTGTTGCTGTACACCATTCTTTGGGTACATAGCCTGTGGTAAGGCTGAGTCTAAACAGTGAATTTAGGTGAGGGTTTAGTTCCTTTTGGAGCTCATGTAAGAAGCAGCCTGGGACACCATCCAGTCCCATTGATGCTGTGTTCTTAGGTTTGGAGAGGGCTGTTTTTACCTGCATGCCCATGATGTCTGGGGCCCTGCAATCTTCTGGGATGGACACAGGCCCTTTTGGGGGGTGAGGGGGTGTTGAAGTTTGCACTGAACCTGTTTGCCAGGATGTTAGCAATGTCAGTTGGTTCAGTGTATTTTTTGTCATTTTGCAGTAGCTCAGAGCATGTCTGAGAGTTGCCACCTAAATTTTTGATATAGCTAAAGAAGGCTTTGTGGTTATCTTTAGATTCCTTGGCAATTTTTCTTTTGAAACTGGCCTTGGATGATTTTATCAGCGATCGTAGTTTCTTGCTAATAATGATCAGTGATACCTTTCCTTTTTGGAATTTTGCTCTACCATGTAGTAGTTTCCTCCTTCTCTTGTACAGCTTATTTATGGCCGGGGACCACCAGACTGGTTTCCTCTTTTTGGAGGAGTGAGTCTTGGTTTTACTTGGGATGGTTCGATCCATGCATCCCTGTAGATGCTCATGGAATGCACTTTTAAAGGATTCTGCAGATTGGATAGCATTATCCTGTAGCAAGAGGGCATTGAAACTTTCCACTTTGGTCTTGAGAAGAGTGAAGTTTGCTTTTGAAAAGTTTTTCACAGTGGTTTCCTTGACTGGGGGTGGGGTCGGGATGTGGATGTCCAGTGTGATTACTTTATGATCTGATCATACCAGTGAGGGGTTTACCTCTGGTGTGGAACACTGATCCCCCATGTTGGTGATGATCAGGTCTAGTATGTTGCCACCTCTAGCGGGCATGGTGACCAGCTGTTCCAGGGCATTTGAGTTTATAAACTCTAGGAAGCGTTGGGCAAAGGAGTTTGTACTTGAGTAATTCTCCCAGTCAATGTTTGGGTAGTTGAAATCTTCTAATATCATGGTATTTGGTAGGACCTTTATATTTTCCAGTGTTCTCAGGAATGTTGAGTGAGGGTACTGAGACAAGGTAGGTGATCTGTAGCAGGCTGCGATCTGATAAGCAGCTTTGCCCACTGTTAGTTGCGCTTGGATGGTCTGCGAGGCCTCGTGCTGTGCCACTAACCTGGAGGTGTCCGTATCCTTTATGAAAATGGATACACCCTCCTTTTGTATTTCGGTCTGGGTTTTGGGTCAGAATCTCGGAGGGCTTGAGATTTCTTTAAGTGGAACATGTCCAACAGCTCTGTGTTTGACATAGCTTTGTATGTTAGGCAGAGATCACCTGTGAGTAGGCAATATGCGACAGAGTAAAGCTGGAGTGTTTTGAGACGGTCTGTGTAGGTCATGTATTTGAGGCCTGTAATCCTCTTTGTGAGGTATTTCTGCAGGCTTTCCAGTTGTTGTAGATGTCTTGTGAGGTACATACCAAAAGAGGCGTTGTACTCTATAATGGATCTAATGAGTGATGAGTAGAGGGGAACAATTACCTCTTTTTTTTTGCATGAGAAACCTTTTGTGATGAGGTGTGCCACATAGAAGGATTTCCTGACTACTGTGGCGATGTGATTATCAAAGGAGTGACTACTGTCCACCTGTGTCCCAAGGTCTCTTATCAGACTTTCAGTGTTAAGTATACTACCGCCTATGTTGTAGTTCATGGGTAAGGAGTTTTTACCAAAGGAGATGACAATGCACTTTTTGGCATTGAGCTTGAGGACATGGCTTTGACAACAGGCATCTGTCTCGGTGAGTCCCTATTGTAGGATATCCACATTGTTAGTAGTTTCAATTATGGCTCCTAGTTTGCAGTCATCTGAGAACTTCATTAGCCAAAGACATTCTGTGTTAGCCTGTACTTCAGGGAAGTAGATACCAAACAGGACAGGACACAGGACTAAACCCTGTGGTACTCCACTTGTCACTGTTCTGAAGTCGGATTTGGAGTCTGCTACTTTCACAGTGCAGGTTCTGTCAGTGAGCCAGTTGGCAACTCATCTTGTGACATAGGGATTTATACCTAGTTTAGTGAGTTTATCTATAATTCCAGAGTGGGGGATGGTGTTGAAAGCCTTGGCAAGGTTTAGATAGGCTGTGTGAACCACCTTACCCTTGTCTACAGCTTTGGTGACTGCTTCAAAGAAGTCTATCAGGTTTAGGAGACATGATCTGCCTTTTACAAACCCGAATGGGTTGTGGTCCTGAGTTTGGAGATTACCAATGTCTTTGTTTATAAGTTCCATGATGATACGTTCCATGGCCTTGCAGACCAGGCTCATCAGGCTAATGGGGTGCTAGTTCCTGGGGTCCGGGGTGGCTCCCCACTTGTGTAGTGGGATAACCGTTGCTGTGCGCCATTCAGCAGGCACAAAGCCTGAGGTGAGGCTATGATTGAACATGGTACTTAGGTGTGGTGCCAGTTCATTCTGTAGTTCATGCAGAATGCAGCCTGGGATTTTGTCTGGTCCCATGGATGCTGTGTTCCTGGCTTTGGAGAGTGTGGTTTTTACCTGTACAGCCGTGATGACAGCAACTTTGCATTCTTCCGGTATAGCGATAGGATCTTAAATGGGTGAAAGTGGGGTAAAGTTAGCACTGATCCTATCTGCCAGGATGTTGGCAGTATCAGTTGAGTCTGTATATTTAGTGCCATTGTGCTGTAACTCAGAGCAGATCTGAGTGTTGCCATTGAGATTCTTGACATAACTATAGAATGCTTTGTGGTTGTCTTTAGAATCAGTGGTGATTTTGTTTTCGTAACTAGCTTTGGAGGATGTTATCAGGGATCACAGCTTCTTACTGAGGCTGACCAGGGAGCTCCTCCACTCATGGGATTTTACCCTCTTTTGCAAAATTTTCTTCCTTCTGTTGTACAGTTTGTTTATGGCAGGAGACCACCAGATTGGCTTCCTTTTTTGGAGGATAGCATATTGGTTCTGTTTGGGATAGCAAGATCCATGCACTCATGTAAGTGCTTATAAAGTGCAATTGTGTAGGATTCAGTAGTCGTAACTGTATTGTCCATCTGCATGGGTGTCTTGAAGTTCACAACGTCTGTCTTAAGAAGCATGAAGATGGCTTTGGAGAAATTTTTTAACATGGTTTCATTAATGGGGGGTGGGGGCAGAATGTGGATAATTAGCTTATGGTCAGATCGGACCAATGAGGCATTGACGTCAGGTGTGGAACAACAGTCACTCAGGACAAACCAAACCCCGTAACCAACACAAATAACCACAAAGTGAGCTAAATACTACTCATTGCCAGAAGTCTCAGCCTCCAAATGCACACACTTGAGGCACTTCTCAGTATGGAGAATATTGATATCTGTGCAGTAACAGAAACCTAGTTCAAGGCTCCAGAGAGCACACCAGCACTACCAGGATACTACTCATTCCATACCTTCCAGCATCAGAACCTGGATCATAGCACATAGGGTGGGGATGTATCCATATTCATCAAGGATACCTACACCTCTCTCTGCATCCTCTCTACAGGATATGTACCCATAGAATGTTGCACAGCAATGTTCTTGCCACTCCACAGAGGTGGGGCCACAAAAGACCCTTGGCATTCATGCTCTATGAGACTGACAAGTCTGATCTGCATGGCAATGGAGCCAATCATAATGGAAGTCAACAATAAAGACATTGGGAACCTTCACACAGTTGAGCACACCCAGTTTGGCTTTGTCAAATGCAGATCATGCCTCCTGAACTGGGTGGATTTCTTTGAGACAGTTACCCAGGCTACAGATGATTGAAATTAGCTCCAGACAGCCTATCTATACCTTGCTAAGGCCTCTGACACCATTCCCTAGTCAGGTATCATAGATGAACTCACCAACCTGGGCATGAATCCATACATCACAAGATGGATTGCAAACTGGCTAACAGATAGATCCCACAAATTAAGAGTTGCTAGCTACATGTCAGACACTACACTGGTAACAACTGGTGTCCCCCAGAGTTCAGTCCTGGGGTCCCTCCTGTTTGGTATAGACTTCTCAAAAGTACATGCCACCACAGGAGGGTTGTGGTTGACTAAGTTTGCAGGGAACTGTAAAGTGTTTGCCATAATAGATTCCCCGGATGACACAAATATTCCCCAGAAGGGACTCTATGAGACACATGTGTGGTGTCAGAATCATGGCCTCAAGCTCAATGTGGAAGAATGCATAGTAATCCCCTTTGGTGAAAACAAAGTACCCACAAACTACCACATAGGTGTTACTCCCTAAAAACTGACAAGGTAATAAGGGATCTGGGGACACAAGTAGATAGTCATCTTTCCTTTGACAACCATGTTGCCAAAGTGATTAGGAAATCCTATGTGGCCCATCTAATCAACAAAGGGTTTGCATCAGGATCAAAAGAGGTAGTGGTGGTCCTCTACTCTTAAGTCATCAGACCCATCATTGAGTACAATACATAATTTTGGATATACTCGACTAAGCATATCCAGCAGCTGTAGAGACCAGAGAGGTACCTCACCAAGAGGATTACTGGCCTCAAACAGTTGTGTTATGCAACACAACTGGTAAACCTAAATCTGTTTTCCATTGCGTACCGCCTACTCAGAGGCACACTCTGCCTAACATACAGAGCCATCATGTCCAACACATAACTGTTGAACATCCTCCATCTACGGATAACAAAATTGAGTCACACCACACACTCCAGGGATATGAACCTCATCACAACAATGAATACAACATGCTGGTGGGATAGAGTACCATCCCAGACACTTACCTTACTGTGGAACAGAGTCCCAATGTACATCAGACAGAGCCCCTTGCTGACACTCTTCAATAGGAACCTTGATGAGTGGATGGGAAACAGACAATTCACGCCAGGCATCACATCAGCAGCCCCACTAGAAAGGGGACTGTGGTACTAACTATTGGAACTAGGGCTTAGGAAACTACCCAATGGGGTGGTGAAAGCTGCACAACTTGCCTAGGCTAATATATGCCTTCGTGAAGATAGTCTACTACATACCTATGAACCTATGTGACAGGTACATGTCTACAGACAGTAGATGTGTACTTCATTGTACAGACATGTTATAAAGCAGGCACATGGACCACATACACTGTAATGATTACAGATACTGGTGGCTATTATGTACAGTGGGTGAGATGTGCACCTCATGTCTTTTGTGCCATTGTGATGTGTGCTAGGTGGGACAGTCCCGGATGGCTCCCTGTCATGGTCACCCTCTTACACACATCTCTGCCCATCCATCTTTGGCTTATTATACTGTGTTCCCCCTACATATATATAGGTACATAGGTAGGTAATAGGCTATCTGCCTGAAGGCATATATTAGTATGGCCATAGTGTGCAGCTATCACCACACATGAGGTTAGTTCCCTAGGCCTCTGTGTAGTAGAGCTGATGAAGTGATCCATGGTGTGACAGTTCAGTTTCACATACACTCATCAAGGCTCCTCTGGAAGAGTGTCAGTGAGGGACTCAGCTTAATGTATGTTGGGAGCCTGTTCCAAAGCAAGGGAAGTCTGTGAGTTAGTAATGTATCCCTCTAGCATGTTCTATTTATTGTTGTGATGATGATATCCCTAGAGCATGTGGCACAGTGAGCTTGGGTTTACTTCAGATAGTGCATGTACATCAGTTCTGCATTGGACATGGACCTGTCTGTTGGGCAGAGATTGCCTGAGTAGACAGTATGCAACAGAGTACAGATTGAGTTAAATTCAGTCTTGTTGCATGAGGCAACTGTTTGAGGCCAGTAATCCTCTTGTTGAGGTACTTCAGTGGTCTGTCCAGCTGCTGAAGGTGCCTAATCAGATTCATCGCAAATGTGCCGTGATAGTCTCTGATGAGTCTGATGACTGATGAGTAGAGGGAACCTCCTTTGACTTGCATGCAAAGACCTTGGAAATTTGTGGGAACACATAGCATGATTTTCTAACCACTTTGTGAATGTGTTTCTGGAAGTAGAGATGACTATCCACATGTGTTCATAGATCCCTTATTATTACCTTCATATTTAGGGTGTTGGCACCTATGTGGTATTTGTATGACTGCAGCTTGAGGCTTTTTAAGGATGTCTCTGTTGTCCCAAACATCGATTATGACAACCTTTTGCAGTCATCCACAAATTTTTCTAAACATTGCCCTTGTGTGTTTGACTGTATTTAAGAAAAGTATACACCAGACAGGAGGGGTCCCAGGACTGAGCCATGGGGATCAGCAGTTGTTACCAGCTTACAGTCCAACAGGGAGACCACAATTCTTACCATGTGGGATCTATCTGTGCCCCAGTGTGCAATCCATCAAATGTCATACGTGTTTATGCACAGGTTGTCGATTTTATGGATATGACATGTGTGTGGGGTGTTGGAAAAGGGCTTTTCAATGTCTATGTAGGCAGTGTATAGCTCATTTCATTGATGTATGTCCTGGGTAACTGCCTTGAAAACTGTCTAGCAGGTTTAGGAACCATGATCTGCTCCTGACCAAACCAAATTGGGTAGGGTTGGGTGTTTGTAGGCTCCCAATAGCTGTGTTTATGAGTTCCATAATGATGGACTCCATGGCCTTGTAGATCAGGCTTATTAGGCTTATAAGACTATAGTTCCTATGGTCTGTTGTGCACCAACACTTGTGGAGTGTGCCAAACGTTGCTGTAACCCATTCAACAGTTTCACATCCTGTACAGAGGGTGAGTCTCAACAGACTGTTCAGGTGCAGGGTCTGTTTGTTTTGGAGTTCACATATGACACAGCCAGGGAAACCATGTCATCCCATAGACGTTGTGTTTTTAGGTTTGGATAGAGCTGTTTAACCATTGTATATGTGATTTCTGGGTTTTCACAATCTCCAGGTATGGTAATGGGCCCTTTTGTCAGTGAGAGGGGGGTAAATATGTATGAACCTGTCTGAAAAGATGTTAGCAATGTCAGTCATGTACATGTATTCATTTACACTTTGCACTGACTCAGAACATATATGAGTTTACATTGATATTTATGACATAGCGAAAGAAAGCTTCATGGCTCTCTATGGACTCTTTGGCAATATTTTTGCCAGAACATGACTTGGATAATGTTAGGAGTGCTCATTGTTTCTTGATGATACTGATTGGAGATTTATTGATCTTCTTTGGATTTTCACTTTCTTTGAACAACTTAAGTACTTGTAGTACATAGTTTGATTATGACAGGGGTCCAATACATTATATGGGTCTGTTTTCATATCACTGTGTGTGCAAGGCAGGATTGGTGAATAGTAACAAGTGTCTGGAGTAAGAACTGCAACTGCCAGATATGTGTGGCCCACTGCTGTACTCAGACATGGCCTGTGTGAGCATGCCCAGTATGACCTTTCAGTATGTTGTTGACTGACATTTGCTTCATTTGTTTAAGTGTGTGAGCATGCCCACTATGGGCATATATATACTATATGTGTGTGAAAAATCAAGTTGGTTTTTACTTCAGGGCTCACCTTTGTGTTGTACATTGACAGGAAGCATGCTGTGCCTGCAGGGCTTCCATGAGTCAATTTTCATAGACTTATCAACATTTCTACATACGAGGGGGGGGCAGCTATTATTTATACATTTCTATCTGGGGGCACACCTGATTGTTACTGTGGGTGTACATAGGATGAGGGGTACACATGACACTTATGCACATTTGCTAGACCTGCACTGCTATGTCAGGTACTCCATTTCAGTCTGTACTGTTGCCTCTTGTACTGGCTTGAAGCATACCACTGTACCACAGACCTTAGCTTCCAATTACATGCATATTAGTTTGTGACTTCATAGCCTACCCAACCCACATCACACTGCCTGGCCTGCTGTTATCTGTCTGCATAGGCCTGGGGGGAGGTTACTCATTAGCCTCTTCAGAGGGCATGATACAGCATTTGTTTGTGTTTGCGTTTGTCTACAATTGTTCTTCTGGCTGTGACTGTTAGGTATGTGACCCCCCAACTGGTATGTGTGAGTGACTTAAGTTGTGTCTGTGCTAGTGAAATGCTGTCATGGCTTAGTTGTTCAGTATTGTGACTGTAGTGTACAGTATCCTGAGTTTGTGCCCTGTAACTGCTTTTTATTTTCCTGCTGGGCAGACCTGACTGGTTAAGGAACAGTAAAGCAGGTGTGAGTGTGTTTACTCAACTTTGTTTGACTTTGCCTGACTTTGCCCAACGTTGCTCAACGTTGCTCAATGTTGCCCGACATTGTGCTGGTTAGTGCGGTGTGCAGCTATGCGCAATTATATTTAAATATGCTCAATACTTGTAAAATGGGCTTAGCTGTGCTTTATATTGCTTAAAATAGGGCACTCATGCCTCAGGTGGTGCTGCATGGTTGCCTATGTCGGATGCACATAGTACACTCCCTATACATGTTTGAAAACAGGTAGTGTCAAGTTAGGCATCCCTTTTACTGTATGTGCGAGTCAGAGAGAGGTGTCATTTCCAGGGTTCCTACTGAGTCAGTGTATGTGCTATGTGTTGCCTCTTTGCCAAGGCCAGGGCATACTGGGCATACCTCCTTCTGCCTACTGGGGCAGGCTCAGATTGTTCCTCCTCTGAGTCACGCTGTGCCTGTGCAGTCCTTGGCAATGGTGGGGGGCTGTTTTGCCCTTTCCCATGCTGTTCTTGCTGCAGCTGTTTCCGCAGGATCATATTGTGTAGCATGGCACATACCATGACAATTTGGGTACATGTAGTTGGTGAGTACTGCAAAGCTCCACCAGATGTGTCCAGGCACTGGAACCATGACTTAAGCATCCCAAACACATGCTCAATTATGTTTCTTATTTGTGCGTGTGCCTCATTATGGAGTTCTTCTTTAGGTGTGTGTGCATTTCTGATGGGTGTCATCAGCCACGGCTCCAGTGTGTATGCAGCAGCCCCCACTAGGTGACCATCAGGGATGTCCCCATTGGCAAATCTCTGGTACAGCTGTGTCAGATGCCAGATGTGGAAATCCTGCACACACATTCATTATTATGCCCTGGGCATCGCACACGTCCTTGCAGTTGATGTAGACCCTACCCCGCTCACTGGGTGGTGCTTTGATGCATATGTGCGTGCAGTCTATTGCACCCACTACCTCAGGGTATTCTACTATATGTTGGAAAAGACGCATATTGCTGGCCAATGCCTCACGGGAATTGGAGAAATATACATGGTCACCGACATGTGCTGACATGGCATCCAGGAACTGGTGGAGTACCCTGGATGCTGATGCCTGTGAAATCCCCATCATATCATCAGTTGGTCTCTGGAAGGTACCTGTAGCTGGTATTCTTATGGCAACACATACCTTGGTATCCACTGGGATGGGTTCCCCTCTGTTGGTTCTGTGTGTGAGCGTGGCCAGCACAGCTCAACAATTTGCTGCAGGAGGTCTCTATCCACCCTATAGCACTCCACTATCTCCAGCTCATGTAGCCCTTGGTAGGTTACCCTGGGTCTGTACACTCTTCTTCGTCTCCTCACTGTGGGTTGCTCAGCAGCATTCACAACATCAACACCCTCAGCACCTTGCACATGTTGGTTTATGATAGCAAGAGCAGCTCCTAACATTTTGTCTGACTTAAGCTTGTTAAGCTTTCCCTCTTTGTATACTGCAGTGTTGCAGAGTTCTTGGGAAAAAACAGGGGGGAATGCTGTTTGCAGAGTTTAAAGTGCTGGGCTGGGCTGGGCTAGTCTGCTGCCTGTGCAATTGGCTGATTCTGATATATTTCACCTGGCAGCTCTGCTAGTTCTCCTTGGTTAACTTCCTACTACTTCTTTTCCTTCCTTTTGCGTTTCTGTTTCCACCCGGGGCAGCGCCGCGCAAACAAGAGCAAACATGCGCACATACGCTCACACGAGCACACACTGGCACATACGCTGTGTGTATGTTTGCAAGAAATTTCTGATCTTTTAACAGTATGCACCTTTGGTTTCAGGTTTTCAAATAGGACAACTGTAGGCATGCCTCTTGCAATCCTGAGCAACTCAGGGCAAACACAAGCCACTGTGCTCCAATTAGCTTACAGCCTTTCTGACACACCCTCTCATGATGTCACCTATATTCTACTCTACTACTCAACTACTCCTACTCTTACACTCTTGGAACATGGCTCACATGCTGGGGAAAATTGGGATTCACTATCCTTATCCTCATTTGCATAGGATTGTCTACTAATGCAGGGTTACATCTCTCACACTGAGCTTTCCCCCATTAGCAACCACTACTCAGTGACCATGTTGTCTTCAGCCTGCCATTCACCTGCATGGCAGGATAAGCGTTTTAGAGAAAATGCCTATTTTTAGCTATTTTTTAATTATTTTCTTATTTTTTAAAGCGCCGCATGTTTGCGCAGTGCTGCACAATGCTTAAACATCGGAGATCGGGGGAAAAAATAAAAATGATAGATTTTTATATTTTTAAACATTTATAAATGCCAATGGCCTTATATTTAGCAATTGGCATGCTTCCTCAACTGTATGCATCCTTTGTTTGGAGCTGTCATAACTCCGTTTAGCTATTTGCAGAACGGTACTCAGTTACCAACAGAGTACATTTCTGCAGATAACACTAATCTTCCATTTACAGGTTAGTTTTCCTGGATTGCAAATTTACCACATTTGCATAGCTTTCAGCAGCAAATGAGGTAATTTGCATGCCATGATGCTGTCCCTGCAAGAGTAGCTTTAGCAGCTCTCCTGCATGCCCCTGCTGGCTGTTCCTGGATCGCACGGCAGACATATTGCCTGTTTGACATCTTACACTACTCTACAACTCAGTGCAAGCTTTCGTAAATCTGGCCCATAGTCTTTTCTTGTTTTTGGACAATATTTTTCAAGTATTGTCCCTCTGTCTAAGAAGTCACATGTTTGATCTTGTTAGCCATGGAGCTAGGTTTGATCTGTCCTTCCTATTTATGAGAGGAGTTAATTCACTGTGCTTGATAAAACTTGTTTGAAATGGGGCACTGTGTCATTTAATGACACTGTTTTAATGGTGTTCCAATTATATTGTTTTAAGTTTAGGTTGAGGCTGTCTAGGTTAAATTTTATTTGGTTGTGAATTTGCCTTTAGGTCATGTGTTTGGGGATATTTTTCTTCTGTCACGTTGCAATTGTTAGCAGTTTGTCACTACAAATATCTGGTACAGTTCCTATACAGCTAATTGTAGGTCTGTCTGTAATTATACAGTCTAATATGGATTCCTTATTTGTTTTTTATTTACTTTATTTGTAACATCTGCTAATGGTGTGAAAGCACATAGTTTAAGTTTGTTTGCTTCCATTCTATATCTACATCTCCCGTAAGTATACTATCTTGGCTGATGTTATTGTTTAGCCATTGTGGAATTTCTTCTACTGTGAATGTAATGTTGCCTGGGGGAGTATATAGGCTAGCAATGCAAATGGTTTTCCTGATATTTATCTTTAGATGTGTTATTAGGATTTTGAAATTTTGTAAGAGGGTGGGAATGAAGGGTTACATTGAGGGAGTTTTTGAAAATAGCTGCTATGCCACTTCCCTGTCTTTGTTTTCTGTTTAATCTGTAGATATTAAATCCTGGTCACAATATTCCATTAACATTTATTTATAGTTTTAAACAGGCTTCTGTTGCTAATGCTATGTCTTGAGAGTATTGGGCAATGCATACATTGAAATCCTAAACTTTGTTATAGATGCTGTGAATGGTAATATTTAGCAGTAGCAGGTTGAATCCTTCTATTTGGGGATGGCAGGATGGGTGTGGCAGAGATTTGAAAGGATTGTGGATAAGAAGTATCTTCTGGGTAAAGGTGAATATCATAATTAAGTTTCAGTGTTATATAGCAGAGTTTTGAAAGGGCAGTAGCAGTAGTATGAGGTTTAAAGGCTACTCTTAGGTTGAGAGTATGTGTGGAGTTGCTGTTTTTTACATACGTGTGTGTGTGTGTATATATATATATATATATATATATATATATATATATATATATATATATAAATGTATAAATTTACTGTTGTGTGCTGGTAGAGATCAGGATAGATGGATTATAGGTGAGGAGTTATATGATACAGGATAGAGGAAGGTAGTGATGTGTGCAAGGAAGATGAGTAGAAATGTTAAGGTAATATGATATTTAGGCATCCTCTTACAGTGAGAAAGTAGGTAAATGGATTAGGCTGGTATAGTATGTGATGTAGTAGATGTTTGTTTATGAGAAAGAAAACAGTGTTAGAGAGAAATTATGTTTAGGAGTAGGAAGCGTAAGGTGTTAGGGTTAGAAAACTAACAGGTTGGGTTTACATTTAAAAGGAAAATAAGTAGATGTGTTAGTTGGTGAGTAAAGAGCTGTTTGTATAAATTTATTGGAAGGAGAGGACTACAGTATGGTGTCTGTAAGTATGGATATAGTGGGTGTGTGTGGGAATTGGGGGTAAGGTAGGGGTGCTGATTGAAGCTTGAGCAAAGTGAGGACTTAAGAGTGTGAATGCCAGCACCCTAGATGGTATTTGCTAAGAAAACTATCAGTAGGCTGTTTTTCCAGGTAAGAAAGTGACATATGTTATGTCTCTAGACAAATGTAATTTAGTGTACATTTTTACTGTGACTTACATAATAAGGATGTTTTATTTTTCTGTGTTTTTGTTGATATTGCTTGGCTATTTATAAGATAACTGAAGACAAGTTTATTTTAAGGGTAGAAGGTTTCTCAAGCAGATTGTTCTCCTATAACTATCAGAAATTATATACAAGTATCACAAGGAAGTTGCATGCCGAGTATTTTTACATAGAATTAAACAGATTGCCAAAAACTGCTGGAGCCACGGATGTCGGAAACAGTATTTTATTGTTAAATCCACTAAAAACACCGCTAAAAACACATTAACGCTTTGTACCAGTATTGCGTTTTCGTCTAAACAAACCGACTTCTTCAGATACTCTCCCTAAAACAAATCAGCCTTTTATACAATTTATTTGAAATTCCTTATCCAATCAAAAACAACTACTTAATTAGAAAATTCATTAATATTCTTTTTCTACGTATATTTAAAAATGCCAACCTTTAAAATTCCTAAAACTTGTTTCTAACAATAAATAAACATCTTAACAACATTTTAAATCATTCAATATAAAAAATATATATATAGAAATATTATAAAATTTATAAAAATCCATGTTTGTTATTTATAAGTTGCTTTAAAGAGTAAACAGTTTATATAGGTATAACCTGCCATCTGCTGGTAAAAATAAAAAATGCCTCTAAAACATTATAATATTCCTGCTTTCAATTTTAAGAGTGGCACAATTGAAATAAATTCATTTAGCCCAGGGAAGTTTGTTGCATCAAGGGAAATCTGCCACCATAGTTCCCTAGATTCCAGTTTTTCTTCCCATAATCCACCCCTTACATCTTTTTTGACCTGCTCTAAAACCATAAAATGAAATTTAGCACCCGGACAAACCAGGGTGTGTTTATACAAAGCATTGGTCTCTTTTCCTGTACCTATTTCATATTTATGTTCATATAACCTCTTTTTTAGGGCTGTTTCAGTTTTTTCCACATAAAAAGCGCAACATTCTGAACATAAACTTAAGTATACCACACCCTTGGTTTCACAATTGTAGTAATCAACACTTAATCCATTTTTGTCTACTTTCTAAATAAACTTTTTCTTTTTCAACTATGTTACTACAGTATGCACAGTGTCCACATTTGAAAGTACCCTTCCTAATCTTATTATTCCTTTGGGAACTTTTACTTTCCAAAATATCTTTAAATGATGGGGAATTTTTATATACAACTTTAACATTTCTATTTATTTTTTTCTGGTCTAAATGAGTTAAATTAATGAATTTGGACCATTCTCTTTCAACAACTTTCCTTGTAATTTTGTTGTTGAAAGCATTATATTCAAGGACCAAGGCTTGTGTAAAATCAGTCTCTTGAGTTGTGGGGGTGTTATAATTAAATACATAATCTCCGTAGGAGGTTTTATTTGATTTGATATTACCTAAAATAGGTCTGAATCTACCTTTTCTCTCCTTAAAGACTTCATCTTGTATTGCCCTAATAAACTCTTGGGGATATCCTCTTTCCAAAAACATTTTGTTTAATAATTTACACTCATCATTAAAATCATCCTCTGAGGTAGTCATTCAGCTACCTCAGACATATTGGCCCTTCACTATATTCTTTTTACACCAATAAGTGTGGGCACTTTGAAAATAAAGAAAGGAATTACAATAGGTAGATTTTCTAAATATTTTAGATTCAAACCTGTCTTTCCTCTTGTATATTTCTACATCTAAAAATGTATGATTATGATTATTATTTAATGATTTAAAATGTTGTTAAGATGTTTATTTATTGTTAGAAACAAGTTTTAGGAATTTTAAAGGTTGGCATTTTTAAATATACGTAGAAAAAGAATATTAATGAATTTTCTAATTAAGTAGTTGTTTTTGATTGGATAAGGAATTTCAAATAAAGTATATAAAAGGCTGATTTGTTTTAGGGAGAGTATCTGAAGAAGTCAGTTTGTTTAGACGAAAACGCAATACTGGTACAAAGCGTTAATGTGTTTTTAGTGGTGTTTTTAGTGGATTTAACAATAAAATACTGTTTCCGACATCCGTGGCTCCAGCAGTTTTTGGCAATCTGTTTAATTCATGTTTTTTGTGCCAAACAACCCATTTTTTGGTTTTGTATTTTTACATAGAGACATTACAAATGTAGACATGTGTCATTTATCCCTCTTCCCTACTCAGTATAAAATTATTTTCATGTTTTTAAACCCACTTTGTCTGGTAGGCCCTTTGGTCATTTTGCTGCAGGAGTTCAGGAATTATCATGTCCCCAAAGGACAGAAGTTAGATTGCTGCAAGTTGTAATAGTTTTTCTTTACAGAAAGATGTTTTATTTCTATATGGATGACTAGAGAGAGGAGAAAAATGGATGGGATTAAATAATTCTGGATTGTAAGTGTAATTGTTGTTTTACAAAGACTTCTAAAGTGAAGCAGTCCAAATGATAGCCAATCTCCCAATAGATCCCAGTGAACCCTTGACACCAAGTGAAGTAGATGCCAGGAGGGTGGACATCAAGGAAAAGTGGACTGACCAAAAAGGATTTTTTTTATTAAACATTAGCAGTATAGGTTGAAAATATACTGCTTAGGAAAGGAAATGACACAGATATGAGCAGTCATGTCTCTTTGTATGGCAGAGTAAAAAAAAACAGGTACATATCCAAAAGAAATGAATTGGATAAAGAATTAAATGTTCTCCAAGTTGAAATTAATAATTTAAAACAACAACTTAAAAAACCTAACTAAAATTGTTAATGCCAAGCTTAAAAGTCTAAACAATAAATATCTTGATATTTTACAGCATAAGATTTCCATTAATTTAGAAAAAAAAATAAAACCATATTCAGTAAACTCCAAAAGCTTAATAAAATAGCCATTAGATCAAAGAATATGAACAAAATTAATCATATAAAGGATATTATTTATAATGAAAGGAATAAAACTTTGAATGCAACAGATATGAGTGATATATTAAAATGATTTTGTAAGTATTATGAATAAATTAACAAAACAAAGCTAAATCAGAGCAACTGCAACTTAATGGTTAGTTTTTAAAAGAAAATATACACCACAAATTATCAAAAGAACAGAAAAATAAGTTACATAAATCCTTTTCTTTTAGACAATTAAATGAATAAATTAAAAACATTAAACCTAATAAAGCATCAGGCTTAGAAAGAATTATTTCTGAGTTATATACACTTTTACCAGTTAACATTCTTAAAATTTTATTAAACACTTTTGAAGAAGTCAAGAGCACCTCTAACATTCTCCCTTCATGGAAATACTCCCATGTCACTCAGATTTTAAAATGTAATAAGGACCCCACTTTTATGTTCATCCTATAGACCTATATCTCTTTTAAATGTAGATTAGAAAATCATAGTGTTGTCACCTCACAGCAAGGGGCTCTCCGGTTTGATTCTCAGCTGGAGTGCCTTCTGTGTGGAGTCTGCATGTCCTCCCTGCATTCATGTGGGCTTCCTCCGGGTGCTCTGGTTTCCTCCCACATTACAAACACATGCATCTGGAGCCTTTCTCCCCGGGCCTCCACTGAAAATTGGCTTTGTTCCAAGTTGGACTTTCCCAGTTAACAAATGTTAAATACATAAATAAATAAATAAATAAATAAATAAATAAATAAATAAATTTTAGCAAAAAGACTAAATCAAATACTTGGTAATTTAATAAATTAAGACCAAACTGGGTTTATTCTTAACAGGAAAGTTTAAGATAATATAATAAGTCTGTTTTCCTTATATGATATGGCAAACAAAAATAAGAATGAATTATCTATAATAAGTTTTGATTTGGAAAAAAACTTTGATTTACCGAATTAGTCATTCCTGTTTAGAATACTAAATAAATTCAACTTTTCGTCTAATTTCGTAAAACTAATTAAAAATGTTGTGTTGATTCCACATCTTTTTTACGATAGATGCTTTTATTTTTAGTCCCTTTAATATCTTAAAAGGTACTAAACAGGAATGCCGCCTATCCCTTCTGTTTTCTGCTCTCATTTTGGAGTCTTTTGCCAACTTAATAATATCTAACATAAATATAAAAGGGTTTAAAATAAATGAAAAAGTATCACCTCAAATTCAACTATATGCCAATGACATTCTGATTACTTGTGGTAATATTGAACTTTCATTTGATCACGTGACTAGCTCAATTGATTTCTTTGAAAATGTCTTAGGGGTGAAATTTAATCATGATAAAACTAAAACCTTGCTAATAAACAACGAGATATCTTCTAAGTTAAATTCCTATAAAAAATGAATTAGGACAATTTACAACTAAAATATTTAGAAATTACTGTTTAATCCAACTATAAAAAAATCAATCTCAGTTAACTACCAACACTTAATTGACACAATAATCAATTTAATAGATAACTAGAATAAATTATTCTTCACCTTTGAGGATAGACTAATCTTAATTAAAATGATCATTCTTCTAAAAATTTTATTTTTCAGCCAATCATTGATTCCCCTCTCTAAAAAGTCTTAAAAAATATATTCCATTTTGTAAAAGATCCTGTGATACCCCAAAAAAGCAAAAATCTCCATGCAATGGCATACCAGTAGTTGGGAGGAGGGTGGTATAGGTTTACCTAACATTGACTTGTACAATAAATCCATTATTTTAAAGTAATACTTATGTGACTAGATTCCTCTTATACTTCCTGCTGGATAAAAACATGATAATAGACAATAATAAATCTATCACTGAACCTTTTATAAACTTTTATAGAAAAATTTCCATGGGTTTTAAAAGATTATATGTTGAATGGCAAACATAAATATACTCTTCACCCTCTCATAAACCAAGTTCTCTTAATATTCAAGAGATTTATGAACTCAAACTATTTAATTAAGGATTTACTAATGCTACTTTTTCCAGTAGCCTTTACAAATGTATGCTTCATTTCTTTTAATACAAGAAAATGTTTCTTATAAAGAATAGTAATTTGATATACTGTCCATAGTTTCCAAATGGAAACAAATTACACTCAACTGACAATCTGATAGCCAGATACAGTCTGAACAATAATAGTTGGCTAGATATACAAACGTGTAAGGAAATTATTCAAGATAAGATTAAAACAGTACTAAGATTACAAAGCAAACTATTCCTAACATTCTAGATTTTCTATCAAATATTAACAGTAATCAAACTAAAGATACCTCATATTTATCAATTATTTATAAGATTATTAGATGTTAATTTGTTTCCCCTGACTTGACCTTCTGGATTTTTCCACCAATAATAAATAAAGAAGAGTTTTCAAAGATCCAGTCAACACTTCAAAACGACCAAGAACTAAATACAAGTAAGTCCCAAAGGAGAAGCATACTAGTAAACTATAATACGACCTTTATGGTGAACAATAAGCACTCAGAACATATTAAACATAAGTGAAAATTCTTCAAAAAACCAAAATAAAGAGAATGTGTAACTGATCTAGCGCTTTCATCCACCAACATGTGGATTTCTTCAGGATCAAGAGTTTTCAAAGAACAATAAGAAAAATCTATGTCTTCTTTATAGTGGACAATATACACTTGGAAATTCTTACACAGAATCCTTCTAACATCCTATAAAATTGCTGTAATATATAAAGCAGATAAAATAAAATGCTGCAGATGCAAGGACATCCTAGACACAGATCGGCTTTGTGTGATTATAGAATGTAATATAGTTTCCTCCTTTTGGGTAGATTTTAGAAGTTTTTATCAAGCATTGTGGTTGGACAATTGTAACATTACAGATTTCTTGATTTTACTTAATGCGTCAATCCCAGATGTTATTCCAGTGTCTCAGATATCTCTACTTTGGTCCATCAAAGCTATAGCTAGAAAAGCCTTAGCCAAAAACTAGAAGTGCAAAACTACTCTCTAATTTACCAGTGAATTTATTTATTTAGCTAAATCTGTCTGCAACAGTGAACTACCTACCATAAAAGTGAGACCCAGAAGTGTAACACACCAAATATATTGCCTGGCAAAAACTGTATGATTTATTCAAAAAGTACTAATGGGTTTCTGCATCTATTATTCTTGTTACGGATTTTGTATATATTTTTTCATTTACATTGTTTTAATTGTTGTATTATTGATGGTTTGTAAAATAAAATAAAAGCTTTTGAAAAAAATGAAGCTTGAATAAAAAAAAATATGAGCAATAGTATGGACTATCAGTGACAAATATTTTACAATAGAGCAGAACAAATTCCATTTGCATTATAAATATATTACACAGTAATTTCTTCACTTCATTAGGTTTACAATCAACCTACATAGTTTATACTTTGCTACTTGTAAAGGTTGGCAATATTATGATTAAGGAGGTATGCTGCAAATGATAAGAATATTATCACATCAAATACTATTTTACTATTAGAAATACAGTATTTATTCATTAAAAAGTAGTACATGTGTTCATAGGTTCATAGGTAGGTACTAGGCTATCAACCCAAGGGCCTATGTAAGCCTAGCCAGCAAGGTTCCATAGCTTACGCCACCCAAGAAAGTTATTTTCCTGTGCCATTGTCGAGCAGAGACACAGAAGTGATCCCCAGGGTGTATTTCCTATTTCCCATCCACTCATCAAGATTTTTTTTGAAGAGTGCTAATGAAGAACTTTGCTAGACACAGATGGGTAGCTTGTTCCAGAGTATAGGAAGTCTCTGGGACAGGAATCTATCCCTCCAGCATGTTCTGTTTATTGTGGTGACAAGGTTTAGGTCCCTAGAACATGTAGCTCGGAGGGATTGGGATTTCTTTAGGTGTAGCATATCCAACAGCTCTGGGTTTGAAATAGCTTGATATGTTAGGCAGAGATCACCTTAGAGTAGGCGATATGCTACAGAGTAAAGCTGAAGTTTTTTGAGGCGGTTAGTGTAGGGCACTTGTTTGAGGCCAGTAATCCTCTTTGTGAGGTACTTCTGTGGCATTTCCATCTGCTGCAGATGTTTTGTGAGGTACATTTCAAAAGGGACGTTGTACTCTATAATGGGTCTAATGAGTGACGAGTAGAGGGGAACAATGACATCTTTTTTCCTGGATAAGAACCCTTTCATGATGAGGTGTGCCACATAGTAGAACTTCCTGACTACTGTGGCGATGTGACTATCAAAGGAGAGACTACTGTTCACCTGGGTCCCAAGGTCTCTTATCACGCAATCGGTGTTAAGTAGATTGTTGCCTATGTGGTAGTTCATGGGTGCAGAGTTTTTACCAAAGGGGATGACACTTCACTTTTTGACATTGAGCCTGAGGCCATGGCTCTGACACCAGGCATCTCTCTCAGTGAGGCCCTTCTGTAGGATGTCCACATCATTTGCGGACTTGACTATGACTCCTAGTTTGCAGTCATTTGCGAACTTCATTAGCCAGAGGCCTTCTGTGTTAGCCTGTACTTCAGAGAAGTAGATACCAAACAGGAGAGGTCCCAGGATGGAACCCTGTGGTACTCCACTTGTCACTGCTTTGAGGTCAGATTTGGAGTCTGCAACTTTTACAGTGTGGGTTCTGTCGGTGAGCCAGTTGGCAACCCATCTTGTGACATAGGGATTTATACCTAGTTTAGTAAGTTTAGCTATAATTCCAGAATGGAGGATGGTGTTGAAAGCCTTGGTAAGGTCAAGATAGGCTGTGTGAACCACCTTACCCTCATCCATTGCTTTGGTGACTGCCTCAAAGAAGTTGATCAGGTTCAGGAGGCATGATCTGCCTTTCACAAACTCAAATTGGGTGGGATCTAGAGTTTGGAGGTTACCAATGTCTTTGTTTATGAGTTCCATGATGATACATTCCATGGCCTTACAGACCAGGCTCGTCTGGCTAATAGGTCGATAGTTCCCGAGATCAGTGGTGGCTCTCCCTTTGTGGAGTGGGAGAACTGTTGCTGTGCGCCATTCAGTGGGCACAAAGCCTGATGCAAGGCTATTATTGAACATGGTGCTTAAGTGGGGAGCCAGTTCATTCTGAAGTTCGTGTTAACGTAGTCTGGGATGTTGTCTGGTCCCATGGATGCTGTGTTTTTGGCTTTAGAGAGTGCAGCTTTTATCTGTGTAGTTGTGATTACAGGGACTCTGCATTCTCCCTGTATAGATATGGGCCCTATAGGGGGTGAGAGGGGGGTAAAGTTAGCACTGAACCTATCTGCCAGGATGTTGGCAATATCAGTTGGTTCTGTAATTTTCATGCCCTTGTGCTGTAACTTAGAGCAGATCTGGGTGTTGCCATCTAGATTCTTGACATAGCTAAAGAATACTTTGTGGTTGTCCTTGGATTTAGTGTCGATTTTGTTTTCATAGCTAGTTTTGGAGGATCTTATAAGGAATTTTAGCTTCTTACTGAGGCTGACCAGGGAGCTCCTCCACTCATGGGATTTTACATTCTTTTGCAACAGTTTCTTCCTTCTGTTGTACAGTTTGTTTATGTCAGGGGACCACCAGATTGGCTTTCTTTTTTTGGAGGATAGTGTCTTGGTTCTGTTTGGGATAGCACGATCCATGCACTCGTGTAAGTGCTTATAGAGTGTATTTGTGTATGATTCAGCAGTTGTAACTGTATTGTCCATCTGCATGGGTGTCATGAAGTTCATCACTTCTGTCTTAAGAAACATGAAGTTGGCTTTGGAGAAATTTTTTCTATGGTTTCCTTAATGGGGGGTGGGAGTGGGATGTGGATATCAAGGGTGATAAGCTTATGGTTGGATCGGACCAACGAGGAGTTGACTTCCAGTGTGGAACACCGGTCACTCATGTTGGTAATGACTAGGTCTAGGATATTGTTGCCTCTGGTGGGGGTATGGATAAGTTGATCTAGGACATTAGCGTTTATGAATTCCAGAAAGCATTGAGCTAAGGAGTTGGTATACGAGTAGTTTTTCCAGTTAATGGCGGGGTAGTTGAAGTCGCCCATTATTAGGGTGTTTGGTTGATCCCTAATATTTTCCAGTACATCAAGAAAAGAGGAGTGGGAATCCTGGGGCATGGTGGAAGGATCTGTAGCAAGCTACAGTTTGGATTGCAGTTTTGCCCAGAGTTAGTTGCACTTGGATAACCTTGGATGCATTATGCTGAGCAACTAGCCTGGAGGTGTGGATATCCTTAATGAATATGGACACACCTCCGCCTTTGGTGTTTTGGTTCAGGTTACATGGCTGAAAAGTGTGGTATGAGTTATAGCCTGGTAGTGCAGGGGTGCTCTCTAGAGCCTTGAAACAGGTCTCAGTCACTGCACAGATATTGATGTTCTCCATTTTAAGGAGTGCCTCGAGTGAGTGCATTTTGAGATTTAGACTTCTAGCATTGAGTAGCATTACCCTCAGTTTTTGCTTGCCTGTTCCTGTTATGGTGGCGAATTTGTTATTTGAACCCTGCCTAAAAAAGGCACTATAGGGGCAGCAAGAGCCTTAGCTAGTATCTGGAATCCCAGGGGTGACAGGTGCAGGCCATCTCTGGCAAAGCATCGTGGTCTGTCGACCATGTCATCCCAAGCAGACAGATACTGGATCCCCTTAGAATGACACCAGAAGCTTAGCCAATTGTTGTAGCCAATCATTTGTCCTTGCACTGCGGTATCATTCTGGGTGATGGCAGAATGCTACTCAGGACTATGGTCATACCTGCCTCATGTCTCTTTTCATGTAGTCCAGGGAGGTACGTCTCAGGTCATTCACACCAACATGGACAATGACAGAGTCATATTTGTACTTGTTGTGAAGTGACCTGAGTGCGTGGTTTATGTGGTGGATCCTGGCACCTGACAGACAGCTGACAGTAACCTTCTCCTTGTTTAGCCTGGTGAGTGGGACATCAGTGTGCCTGACTATAGAGTCACCTATGACTAGTGTGTTGGGTACGTTGTTTTGCTGTATTGGCTGTGGTTGAGTGGCACACTGAGTCTGTTGGATATGTGTCATTTGGGTTGTGTTGGGGGATGGAGGTTGCTTGCATTTCTGCTTTGGAGGTCTCTGTTGCTTAGACAGATTATTATTGAGAGCCTCTGCAAATGTTTTTGTGTTACTATGTGTGGATTTTCGTGGTGTAGATTTAGTGAGAGTATATGATGAGTGTGGTGTGGTGCAAATGTTTACCTTCTCCTCATGACTGTCTTGGCTGGAGAGAGCTTTATCTCCAGTTTGGCTAGATAAGTGCATCTCTCACAGGTTGTAGTGTTGGGGGGTAGGAGGAGAGCGTTGTCTGTGTACATGAGGCAATTTCTACATTGCCTCAAGATGCCCAGATTCATCAGATAGACAGGAGAGAACACTGGGAGCTGACCCTTGGACATGCCTGAATAAAAAACTATTTTCCTCTAGATAAGTGAGGAAAGTGAAAGAGCTGTTTTTCTCTAAGCAAGTGAGAAAAGTAAGTACAAAACTGTTTTCCTCTAAGTAATGAGGAAGATTGAGTGCTATAGTAATTAGTAGCTTATTTAGTGCTTACAAGTTCTGAACAAGTGCTGAGCATGAATAAGCAATATAAGTGCTAAAACTAAGAATTTGTATCTGCACTAGATGAGTTACAGGACAGAAACAAGTGCAAATGCAGGCTTTCAAATCAGAAAGCTGAGAGAGATGGAAGATTGCCCAAACGGCTAATAACTACAATTTTGGGCCAGAACCTCTCCTTATTTGGTAGACAGGTTACCTAGTGCTTACCACTCCCACTGATAAGCTAGAAGGCTTCCCTCCAACACAGAAAGGCTTGGGGGGCTCAGAAGCCTACATACAGTCCTGGATACAGCAAATCTGTATCTGGAACACTAGTTACAGGAAAGGTAGGAAACAGGCTTACAGTTTTTTTGTTTTTTTTTTTTTACAGAAAAGTAGCAAAAACAGTAGTAAAAACAATTCACATGCAGTGTAAGCTAGCACACGTGAGTATGCAGCAATATTAGACCAAACACAGTTTAAAAATGCAATTAAATTAGGACTAAAAGCAAGTGCAGAAAGAGTTTATTAGGTAGAATGTGGTAAAGAGATGGGACTGGGGGAATGTCCCAGATCAAATCTACAGTGAGGTGGGCAACTGCAAAAGCCACCAAATTTAAACTACTAACCAAAAATAGGGAGGGTGGGTTGAACAAAACAGTTTCAACAGAGATCTAAGCAACAACTAAGAGTACAAACTTTAAAACCAAAAAAATATACTCAGCTCTCTATATTTGCTGATCAGTCTCTCAAAACAGTGAGACAACAGTTTCAACAGAGATCTAAGCAACAATTAAAGGAAATATGCAGTGATTATTAAGTAATATCATAGTGAAGTGCTAAATACAATAATTTTCATATTTTTCTAGAGCAAATTCAATAAAAAGTAACTTTACTGAGACTGTCCTTTAAAGTAAGCTGCGTTCAGTGTGTTTTGATATCAGAAGTTGGCATTTTTTAACTCGGTATAGGCACCTCAATCTAGGTATATCATTTGATATTAAACCTGAGGAAAATTATAAGCTCAAATGAGATGTCTAGTAATACGGGGTCACTTAAATGGGTTTGATGCTACTGAAGAGGACTATGCTAGGAAAGAGTAGAACTATGCTGCACAGTTATAGCATTTTTGTGAATTTGTGCAGAGCTGATATAGCAGACAGCTAAATTCTCCTGACTGTGACCAGAGTTGGAATCTTTTCCCATCTGATATTCCAAACTGATAAGTACACTTTTTGCAACTCAGTTTGCATTTATATATTTGCTTTATTATTTATATATTTGCTGCATTGTTTCTTTTCTTTGTTGTTGTCTGCACCATTTTTCCCTCCTTCCCTCACAAGTGTTTCTTCCAGTCTTAAACTTGTTGGCTTTAGATTTGCCCACCCCTGCTGTAAATCTGATCTTGGTCACTGCTCCCAGTCCAATCTCATTTGATCACTCAACATAGTGCAGTGAGATTATTTGGGCAGGACTACCCCCTTGCTTCTTTAACTTTGAACACTTCTGTTTCCTCCCTCTCCACTTAAAATAAATAAATAAATAATTGTACACTTTATTCAGCTGTTTTTACTGTAATTGTTTACTTCATAGTTTATTACCTTATTTTTGCTGTGTGCTCTTAAGTGTTCAAGTGCTTTTATTCTGCTGCATTTAATATTGCTTGTTAGTAGCCTAATTAAATGTATCTGTTAAGCTTTGCTCTTAGCACTTGTGCTTCAGGCCAGTTACTTTACATTTAAGAAGGTTCTTGTGGTCTACACTTTTGTGTAGAAACCCTTAACAAAACCTTCTCTCCATAAGTCTGCCCAAGCATTCGGAGCACTATGTCTGGACAATTCCCATCACTTTCTCCTGCCAGCCTGGTTGACATGGGCATACTGAGACAGTGTAGCAACTGCCTCTTGTTTACTGACATCCCTCTTCTCCTAACAAATAATTCTTCCACCTGCGAGAAATGCATGTATATCAGTAACCTGGAGCCCAAGTTCTCTCGCACCGCAGTCAGTAATCCTGACAAAGAGGAGATTGTCAGCACACACACCACACAACTCACATCACATAGCCAAGAACAATGCACACACACACACACACACACACACACACACACACACACACACACACACACACACACACACACACACACACATGCACACACATGCACGCACACACACACACACACACACACACACACACACACACACACACACACACACACACACACACACACACACACACACACACACACACACACACACACCTATACAAAGGTCCTCAATAAAAACTTACCTAAACAGCAGAGACCTCCAAAACACACTCACAAACATTCCACGCACAACACCAAACACATCACACACAGCAGGCAACACACCAGTGTTTCACAAACACAGCCCATAAGGCAAAACAATAAACCCTCACAGCCCACAAGACATAACAATAAACCAAGCACACTAGTCATCGGTCACTCAACTGTGAGATGCACCAATGTCCCCCTCACCAGGCTCAACAAGGAGAAGGTCACAGTCAGTTGTCTGTGTGGTGCCAGAATCCACCACATTACACATGCACTTAAGTCTCTGCACAACAATTAGAAGTACGACTCTGTCATTGTACATGCTGGTGTGAATGACTTAACTCGTACCTCCCTGGACTATATGAAGAGAGACATGATTGAACTCTCAGAGCATGTGTTACAGGCAGGTGTGACCCTAGCCCTAAGCAGCATCTTATCTTCACCAAGAATGATACCAAAATACAAACAAAAATAATTGACTTCAACAATTGGCTTAGTTTCTGGTGTCATTCCAAGGGGATCCAGTATCTGTCTGCCTGAACTGACATGGTCGACAGGCCTCAATATTTTGCCAGAGATGGCCTTTGCCTGTCACCACTGAGTTTCCAGATCCTGGCCATGGCTCTTGCCACCCCCATTGTGCCTTTTTTAGGAACTGTCCCAAAGACAAACCTTCCAACATAAAAGATCTGTCAAAAAGAAAATTGAAGGTCATGCTGCTTAAGGCTAGGAGCCTAAACCTGAAACTGGACTCACTGGAAGCCCTCCTTGCACTGGAAGATGCTGATGTCTGTGCGGTCATGGAAACTTGGTTCAGGGCTGCGGAGAGCACCCCTGCCTTACCAGGCTATACCTCATTCAACATATTCTGTCCCCAAAATGAGGTCGGGAAAACTAAGGGTGGTAGATTCTCTATCTTCATCAAGAACAGGCACACCTCCACACTGGTTTGCCAGCATGATGCACTGGAACTACTCCAGGTACAACTGACAGTTGGCAAGATACCTATCCATATTATAGCTAGCTATATACCCCCCTCCATGACTCAGGTCACCCACTCCTCTTACCTGGATTTACTAGACTCCATTAATGTACCCCCTAGCACACTGATCCTTGGTGACTTCAACTACCCCACCATAGACTGGGTGAACTATTCGTGCAATAATGCACTGTCTCAATGATTCCTCTACTTCATCAGTTCTAACATTCTGGACTTGGTTCTCACCAACATGGTTGAGCACTGCACCACTCCTATAGTATGTCCTTCCCTGGTTAGATCAGATCATCAGACTGTCTCATTTGAAGTTTCTATCCCACCCAACCCCCCCCCAGTCAAAAACTTCTCAAAAGTTGACTAAAACCTCCTAAGGGAGGGTATCTGCAGCTTCACACCCCCACCCCAAGAGGATGCAGACAACTACACTGAACAGTATGTCAATGCAGTTTACAAGGTCCTGTACAACTGCATGGACTCAGTCATACCCAATAGAATTAAAACCTGCTCTTCAAGGAAACACAAACCTGTTTGGTAGACATCCTCTATCAATGGGCTTTACAACATAAGGAAGAAACTGTTGTCCAAGAATAAAAGGGAACAAATGCCAAATTGGAAAAACTACCTCTTTAGCCTCAACAAGCAAATTAGATCACTAGTGAAAACCTTCAAGACCAATATGAATTGAAACTAGCCTCCATAAGAAAGAAAAACCATAAAGTCTTCTTCAGTTACATCAGGAACCTCCATGGCAAAGCCCAGGTTTGTTCCGAATTAGTACTTAACAGTATCACATAGACTGATCCTGTTGACTTAACCAACCTGCTAGCAGATAGGTTCAGTGTAAACTTCACCCCCACTGTCCCCCCAAAGGCCCTTTTGACATCCCTAACACTTGTCCTGCACCTCACATCTCCATAGAGCAAGTGTTACAGGCCCTATCCAAGGCAAGAAACACAGCTTCCATGGGACCTGATAGTATCCCAGGATGTATTCTGCAACATCTCCAGAAAGAACTGGTTTCACCATTGAGTACCTTATTCAGCCACAGCCTAAGTACTGGCTTCATTCCAGCAGAGTGGAGAACCACCATTGTCATCCCCTTGCACAAAGGTGGTACCACTACTGACCCTGGAAACTATTGCCCCATTACCTTGACAAGTCTGATCTGTAAAGCCATGGAGGATATTATTATGGCTCTCATAAACAAAGACATAGGCAATCTCCAAGCACTTAACCCCACCCAGTTTAGATTTGTCAAGGGCAGATCTTGCCTGTTGAACCTTGTTGACTTCTTTGAGACTGTCACCAAGGCTCTGGATGAGGGAAAGCCAGTATATACAGCTTACCTTGACTTGGCCAAGGTCTTTAACACAATCCCCAACTCAGGAATCATCAAAAAGCTAACACAACTTGGCATAAATCCCTATCTCATCAGGTGGGTGGCCAACTGGCTCACTGACAGGACCCTCAAAGTCAAAATAGGCACCTCCACCTCTGGTAGCAGACCTGTCACTAGTGGAGTTCCCCAGGGATTTGTCCTGGGACCCCTGCTGTTTGGCACCTATTTCTCGGAGGTACAGGTGAAGACATTAGGCCTGTGGCTGACCAAGTTTGCTGATGGCTGTAAGTTGGGTGCTGTCATTGACTCCCCAAATGATGTTAACATACTGCAAGAGGGTCTCACAGCAACTAATGACTGGTTCCAAAGTCATGGCCTCAAGCTGAATGCAAAAAAAATGTATCATTATACCATTTGGCAAAAAAATGACCCCTACTGATTACCACATCAATGGCAACAGTAACAACCTCACATTTGACAATCATGTAGCAGCAGTTGTCAGAAAATCATTTTATTTGGGTTCATCTCATAAGTAAAGGGATTGCATCCAGAAAAAAAGAAGGTTATCACCTCTCTATACTCCTCCCTCATTAGACCAATAATTGAGGATTAGTCCCCATTTGGGATGTACCTCTCCAAACATCTGGACCAACTAGAAAGGCCACTGAAATACCTCAAAAAGAGAATCCATGGCCTTCAACACCTGTCCTATTTGGGCAGGCTCAAATCACTATCACTCTACTCGGTATCACACAGATTGCTCAGGGGTGATCTGTGTCTCGCCTGCTAGGCAATATTGGACCTGCCCTACTAGAAATGCTCCATATCTGTAATTCTAACTCCTCATGCACTACCCACTCAAAAGGCCTCAACCTAATATGTGACATTAACAAAACCTGATGGAGAGACAGATTTGTCTCCCAGAGGCTGCCCTGTCTCTGGAATAGACTTCCCATACACGTCAAACAGTGCACCTCACTGACCCTCTTCAAGCACAACCTTGATCAGTGGATGGGAAAGCACAAATTTGTCCCATGGGTTCCACCTGTGTCCCTCACTGACAGGCGCAACAGGTGCTGACTGAAGTTTCTTTTGGCTAGGCTTGTAAGGGCCCCAGGGCCATTAGCTTATTAACCTCCTATGATCCTATGAGCTTATAGGTACTACAGATAATAGAAATACCAGTTCTGCTGAATTTTTAGATACAAAAAAATTATTAACTCTTGCACAACTTCCTTAGTAGCACTTATTTATATATCTTCTGCTATTTGTTTACAGAATTGTCCAACTGAACAAGAAATGCCTTGATGCACAGTTAAGCCCTGAGGAGAAAAGCTCCACAGAAACATGCATTTTTTTTTAAATACAAAGAAATATAAACTGATATAAAAGAGAGAATAAAACTAGAGCTAATTATAAGTAGCGGTGTTTACAATCAGATTGTAGCAGTAGGTTACATGTAGGGACATATACAGTAATAGGAACAATAACACTAATGATGAGCAAGTCAATAGCCCTTAGCAGTGTATTCTGTAACTTTAAACAAGATGGCTGTGTGGAGTGGTGAAAGGAAGGGAAGAAGAAGAATATCAACTTCTCAAGAACATGAACAGAGCCAGGAGTTGTTTAGGTCAGTTTATATACTGATTTCATTTGATGTAGCAGGGAGTTACAAAGTTCTGAGACATAACTAGATTAGAAAGCCTCCTGTAGCATTTAATGAGCTTTCTTTCTACATTGTAGATCTCTAGTTGGTGTGTTAATTTGCACAATGCTGCCCAGTGAGGGACACTAATCATATTTATAGATGAAATTATGGGCTTTAAGGAGTTGTGTGTAGGCTAATTAGTGTAGTAGCTCAATCTATTCTATCTGTTTGACACGTGTTCAGTCATGTGTTTTACATGTGAGGTTCACAGTGAACTTGGATATTTTATTGTAGTATGCATCAAGCTTCATTTTATAGATGAAGTGTAGGTTTGTAAGAGAGAATGAGGCATAAATGAGTGTACAGAGCACATAACAAGACATAATATTTCTCCTCGCTGTTTCAGTATGATAGGTATAGCCCTGTAGAGACTATTACATACCATCATATCTCTCATCTGTCCAGATTTTTGCAGAATGTCCATATTTTTGCTACACATTTTTGGTCTGTTCGTCATAAAATTTGTGTTTTTCTGGAAAATCAGTGAGTATTGAAGTCGCTAAATAATGACATGCATTTTATATTTTGACTTCATATCCTGCAGAAAATGCATGCTAAAACAAATCCTGGTATTCTAGTAGCTTTCTAAGTTAATAAGAGCAATATTTAAAATCTGCCCCTAGTTTTTGGCCTTTGTTCCCCCATTATTTCAGGCTTTCTCATGATATCGTGCACTAAGAAGTTGAGAGGTATGCTTACCACTTGAGTTTTCTTGATAACTTGTATATTTATCAAATTAAAGGTTCTCATCTCTAGTTATGCCAAGTAATTTGATATGTGATATGGGTCCGTCTGTGCATTATCTGTGGAAAACATGAGAAAACTTTGTTTTTATCCTAAGATCTGATTGGAAAGGAAAACAATAATTTTTTGTTTTCTTTGGGTTTATGAGTAAATCTTGCTGTAGAAAGCCATAATTCAGGAGATACAAATGAGCTTTGGTTTATTTATTTATTTGTAGTTTAGAGATAGAAACAGAGAGAAAGATGAGGCTGAACAGATAAGTATAGAATTGCCTACATACTGTACTATGCTTGCCTGGTTAGTTGTCGTATGGGGATAATTTATGCAGATATTAAAAAAAGAGGTCTATAATGAAGCTTTGAGGGACTCCGACAGATACAGATAGGAAGGCAAAGAGGTCTTTTTCCCATTTAGCAGCATCCTGACTATTGGATAGGTAACTGTGGAACCAGGAGAGGGAGGAGTGATAAACTCTGTAACAGACGTTTCGATTGGGAAACAGTGTCAAATGCCTTGGATAAATCAAGGAAGAGGGATAAGATGGATGAAACTAGGTTACTTGTATTTCTATGTAGGGTAATTCTATTTCCATGTAGGTTACTTGTATTTCCACATAGGTTACTTGTATTTCCATATAGGGTAATTGTATTTCCATGTAGGTTACTTGTATTTCCACGTAGGTTACTTGTATTCCCATGTAGGGTAATTCTATTTCCATGTAGGTTACTTGTATTTCCACATAGGTTACTTGTATTTCCATGTAGGGTAATTGTATTTCCATGTAGGTTACTTGTATTTCCACGTAGGTTACTTGTATTCCCATGTAGGGTAATTGTATTTCCATGTAGGTTACTTGTATTTCCACGTAGGTTACTTGTATTCCCATGTATGGTAATTGTATTTCCATGGAGGGTAATTGTATTTTTGAAATTAAAGAGAACTGTGGATGAATTGTGGTGTGGAAAGAAACAATGTTGAGTTTTGCAGAGTAGATTGTTGTCAGCCAGGTGTTTGAGAAGCTGTGAATGGATGCATCTTTCTGTAACTTTGGCTAAAGGGGATAGGATGGCTATGATTCTGAAGTACAACAAATCTGTAAAGCTTCCTTCTTTGTGTAGATAGATAGTGAAAGATTTCCCACAGTGGGAATGTGGTTTTCTCTGATGGAGTGATTAATCAAGATGGAGATTAGGTAAGGGAGTACAATGGTACCAAGTCTGACATTTTCAGCTGTATAGTCTCTAGGGCTAAGGTCATTTACAAGTGGGCTCTGGTTGAAAAGTAAAAGGATTTGAGTGGAGTTGTATTTTAGGGATAGGTGCTGGAGATGATTAGTTGTCATTGAATAAGGAAAGAAATTTTTTCTTAATATAGTTGTTAAACTGATAAACCATATCACAATCTTTTAAAGTAATTTAATGTGGCTTATAAAACCTTGTAAATACATTTGCCATTAGAGGTTCAGGTTATATAAAACAAACCAAAGGAAAAAAAATCAGGCATTTCAAAATACATAGCTAAATTAAGCAGATAAGATAGACACTTTAAGTTTGATGGATAATGAATGGACAAATTATGGGACAGGCTGGTATGTGAGAATGTACTGTTAAGTTACATAAAAATATGACAGAAAATATAACAAAGTGTGGAAAAAAGTTTCAAAATAAATGTGGTCAGAGAAAGTTGTGCTTCGCAGCAAGATAACACTGAACGTTCTGTGACTAAAGTGTCTTGTGAGTATTCCAAGAGACCATATTTCAAATGTCACAAACTGCCACAAAGACCAGACTGTTGTTGATTGAAACAGAATAATTATAGAAAATGGCATAAGAAAATCACATTGCAAAAATATACAGCTAGAGAAGCATTAAAACCAATGCAGATAATATAGTTGCTTGCAGTGTAAGAAATGCCAGTAGCAATATTTGCTCAAAATGTAGGATTCTGTAACTAATTATGATTTTAACAAGATACTGTGAATAAAAATATAATGTAATGTTCAAAGAATTAAATGCTCTTACTGATAATAATCAAATAGTATTTGGGTTGCCCTAGGGGTCTGTGTGTTCTCTATGTGTTTGTGTATGTTTCCTCAGGTGCTCCAGTTTCCTTCCATATTCTGAAGACATGCAGTAAGGTGAATCAGAGACCTTAAATTGCCTGTAAGTGTGTGTGTGTGTGTGTGTGTCTGCGTGTGTATGTCTGTGTGTGTATTTGCGTATGTATGTATGTGTGTGTGCGTGTGTGCGTGTGTGTGTGTGTGTGGTATGGAAAAATACTTACCATCTTATTTCCTTTTCCTCTCTTTGCCTTGGTAACTCGTGGATAGTGATGGCTATCCATGGGGTCACTCAAGGAGTCAGATGTCACTCGTAAGAAACCAAGCAATTGAGAAGTGATTAAGGTAATGCTAACTATGGAGTTAGAATCTGCATCTGTGATATCAACACATTCAGTTTAAAGATTTCAAGAACATGTTTATATCATGTCTCTGAAAGCACTGAAATTTACAACAAAGAAATTAAACATGGTCTGAAAAACTAAATAACCCGGAAGCATAAACAAACAGTAAATTGTAGAATTGTGCTACTCTTTCTTATAAGATCTTCTATAAGTTTTGCAAAAGAATAATTTTATTATACTAACCGTAATCATTTGTTGAATTTCTTAGTATTATTGCAATAAAGAACATCCTTACTTATGGTTCAGAGATGTAGTGAAAAAAATCATCCTGTGGTGTGTTTGCTGAAAACAGAGGGAGTGGTCTACATTTGTATTGTATTATGTATATACATTATTACTTCTAAAATATTTGATATTTTGATTTCTGCTTCAAAAATTAAAATAGGAAGAAAATCAGAAAAATAAGAATACAAATTGATTCAAAGTAATGGACAGAATTTAATTATAGCCATTATGACTAAAATACACAGTGAACATTGCACACTGTTAAATTGTATCATGAAACTGTGGAGGTAAAGAAGTTTCTTGTGTGATCACAGAGTTAGGAAGTACATTTATAGGTGTGGGTATGAGGGATGCAGGACTTGCCTTCTGTTTTGCTGTTTTTTTTTTTTAAGTTGACCGTATACATTGTCAAGCTACCCAGTTTATTGTTTGGTTACAGATTGCTTAGTAATTCCTAATATTGTCATAACATCAGAAACAGATATATTATACGACTGTATTGATTCATATAAAATTTAGTGTTTTTAATTACAGAAGAAGAAGAATATGTAATCAGTGGGCCCAGTTTTGTCCGGGCCCAAGAAAAGAGTCTACATTGTTTCTCTTGAAAAAATATTCTCAATACTTTGTTTCCCTTTCAGGAAAACAGTTTCTCTTGTTTCTGTTAAGGCAGTTAACTAATTCCACACGGTAAATATGTCACATAAGCTTTTTTTCCTCTTGTACAGCTGGTGGTAAATCTCCCCTCCATATTTTTGTTACACATTTTCTACCTGCATACAGTACAGGCCACTGAAGTTTGGGTTGTCATTGTGGTTTTCTCCTAGGGGCAGAACAAGTAAAAAAAAAAATAAGCTGACCTCTTCCACATTGTTTAATAATGCAAACAGTCACAAAGGACATATGCTCACATTCTGGCAAAAGAATCAAACCTTCTCCAACAGCATGGCTTAGTAGTTCTTAAAACAACAGGTATGAAAATGTCATCTAGTAGGACTTCCATGCTTGCAGTCTTCGCTAAAGTTGATGTGCTTTTCTGTAAGGAGCTAAAAGTAGCTGTTCAGTAGCACCTGTGTTTGTAACTTTGTCGCTGTGCCCCTTGCTTCTGTGGATATTTCCAAAAGATTTTTTCTGGCCTGTTCCATTCCTGTATTAGATGTATGTGTAGAAGGCACAAAATGTTGGAATCTGACTACACTGATATTAAATTTTAGACACTACAGGAATACTACTGTGGCATAGAGAAGGTAAGTGGTAGGTACTACAGACATCTCAGCACCTTATAATGCCTCATCTTTTACTTAATAATCAGTAATGAGTGTTCCTTGGGATATTAAGATTTAAGATGTACACTGTGCCGATAAATTTAAAGCACAAACCACAGAGTCAGCCCAAAGCTTTATCCCTGTTATTTTCCAGTTGTTCTTAATGCTGTTGTGCGTCAGAGGTAGAACATGCACAACTGATTATGGAAAATCTCATGAACATGCAGCACTTAAGGGCTTCCATGGGGTCTTTAACCCGATTTAGGATTTATCAATACATACATATATACATACATATGGGGAATCCCATTTATCATACCTATGGATTTGTCAACTCAGTATGTAGTGTTTAATTAAGAATTCTATAACTTTTCTTATATATAGCGTCAATTTAAAAGTATAGTCAGGATGTTTGGACTCTTACATAAACTTTGAGATTGTTGCTATAACCCTAGGACTAGCCAGAGATTTTTATTTTTACAACAAACCTCTATACCTATACTGCTTGTCATTTTTCTAAGGAATGCATCTTAAGCATTGAGTTAAAGATGCAACATATTTACTAAATTATTACACTGAAAACTTTTAGACAGCTAGTAAATTAACATACATACATGATAATGCAGTTATTTTCTGGCTTACTTGTATCATCTTCATTTTCTTTAAGTATCAGAACTTGGGACATATGGCATTGTTGTATATTCCAAATTATGGCACATTAAAATCTAATTTGTACTTCATGGCTTGCAGTCCCCCGAATTCACTAATCTACCATGCAAGACTAATTTAGTCCTGCATGGAAGAGCCCATGTAGGAGGAGGACGGCAGCGCGCCATGCATATTAATGAAGGTGCGCTGGCCGGGCTCCTAGGCTTACATGGAGTGTGTACAACTGCAGGGGGCATGTCTGAGAGCAGATCTCTCAGAATATACACACCCCTGCAATGAAGGACTGAAAGGTAGTAAACAATGAGTGAGACCACCCATAGATGTATACATACCCACAGCAACATCCCCCCACATGTATAAGAACAATAGTGAATAAAGAAAATAAAAAGAAATATTTATTTGTAATGAAATGGATGAAGTTTAACCGTAGGTGCATGGGTTTGCCCATCGCTTAGTTACAGTTAATGTAGCTTAAATAGCAAAAAGAGGATAAAAAGTAAGCTATATGCAAATGAAGCACTACAGTAATACTGTAGTGGGCAGAGCGTTTGCCTCACAAGCAGTCAATCCCGGTTCCAGTCCCACTGCAGCACAGTCTATTTTACATGGCAAAGCACGTTATAACCAATAGTTTTGTTGCACATGTAACGAAGTGAGTGTCAAATAAAAGGCACTAGTAACAAAGGGTGTAAGCACAACTAGCAGTAGTAAGCATATGTAAAAAACTAAGCTATGTTTATGTGCATTTGCACGGGGTAAAATCACTCTGTATCCAATGGCCCATGTTCTGCCCAGCCACAAAATAAACAGCCTCTGCAAGGGTCGAACTCAGGACCATGCACAAAGTTATTTACCAGTAAGCCATGCCAAATATACATAAATCTGATGTTTACCAAAACATAACATCCAGCCCAGTCATGCAACAGTACAGAGAATGTATACCTATATCTAGATGTATGTGTGTGTAAATATATAATATCTAAACAGGTAAAATATATCTATATATGTAGTTTATATATATATATATATATATATATATATATATATATATATATATATATATATATATATATATATATATATATATATCCAGTAATATATACATATACATATATATATATATATATATATATATATATACATATATATATACACACAAATATATGAACAAATATACATGCAAATGCCGACATCTACACATATATATGTCAACACCTATATGTCCACATATACACTGCAAGTTACATATATGTACACAGATATATATCTCCATAGGTATAGACGGACATAGTTATAGATATGTAAGCAAATATATATACCCATATAGGTATATATGGCCAGACATATGTAGGTAGCAATGGTAGATTAACAGAAACATATATGTTCACATGCACTGTTAATGGGGTTGAGAGGCTCAAACAATATATGTCTTGTACGAATAGGCATACACCCCCAGCCGAACACGTCTGCCCTGCAATACACTACCAAGTTCATTTTATTGTAAGTGTCTCATTTAAATAGGGATTTAAATTAGTCTTCTTTTATGTTTCACATATTTATATCACATACCCCTCTCCCCCACCCACTAGGCAGGCCGACCAGTACAGGCCCATCCAATCCAGCCTCTCCTCGACCCATATTTACTTTACCCGCAGTTCCAACCCCCCCCCCGCTGCACACACACAGCCACCATGCCATCCCTGGTTACCAGCCCGTAGCTACCACACCACCACACATTTCCCACCCTCCACTCCTCCTCACCTCGGGACTCATCCTGTACGTTGTCCCAACCCAAGTAACCTAGGTGTGCCACATGCTGTAGTCCATGCACATAGCCATGCGTACCTTTGCAGCCATGCTTTTAGAGGAAAGTAGAATGCCCTTGTCCCACATAGGATGAATGTTTCCCTGGTAATAATAGACCTCATGTGTGATTTTGTTTACACTAACAGTTTTATTTGTAGGCATCCCAAAGAATACATGGCACACAAGGTTGCCCGGTATGCATACAAAACCTAATAGGAACATCTAATTCAGGTATATGGGAAACACACAACCCTGGTATACACACAGCACTACAGGTTCCCCCTCCTGATAACTCAGTTATTGTCTAATGAAGATACACTGCATTAAAGTGCCATAATCAGTCAGTATCCAACGGCCCATATTCCGCCCAGCAACAAAATCAACAGCCTCTGCAAGGCTCGAACCCAAGACCATGCACACCATACCCAAAGTGATTTGCCACTAAGCCATGCCAGACATTCATAACTCTGATGTTGTCGTTAACATAATATCCAGCCCAGTCATGCAACAGTACAGAGAATGTATATCAACATCTAGATGTATGTGTGTGTGTAATTATATCTATATCTAAACCGATACTACATATCTATATATGTTGATATTTATATATATATATATCTATATGTATATAGTCTGAAATATATACATAGATATAGATATATATGAACATATATACATGCAAATCTACATATATATATATATATATATATATATATATATATATATATATATATATATATATATCTATAAAAATAAAACAACACCTATATGTCCACGTATACACAGCAGGTTACATATATGTACGCAGATGCATATCTCCGTAGGTATATACGGACATAGTTAGAAATATGTAAACAAATATATATACCTATATAGGTATATATAGGCATACATCCTTAGACAGCAATGGTAGATTAACAGAAACACATATGTCCACATGCACCGTCAATGCGGTTGGGAGGTTCCAAGCAATATAAGTATTGTAGTAATTGCAACCCCCCCCCCACAGCCAAACATGTCCTCCCTGTAATACACTACCAAGTGCTGCAGATCCCATCATAACCAGGACCTGACATGACTTGGGCACAAGATGTTGACAGTACTACATCCCACCTGTATGATGTCAGGCTGACTTTAGATGTATGTGTATATATATATATATATATATATATATATATATATATATATATATATATATATATATATATATACATGTGACTACACATACACAAGCAGATATATGCACTGTAAGATACATATGTGGAAGGTGCACACAATATGGAACAGCCACTATGCCTACAGCTAACATCTAAACAACAGGACACTGTATGGGCCACCCATACAAATGACAATTGTTGCCTGCAACATATATCCACAGAAAGGTCATAGGAATAACACCACACACACGTTTGCAGAAATAGAAAGCCTTTAATTGTGTACTATTACAGTTCTATATGCCATGTCATATAGATGTTCAGACACTGACAACTATATAAACAGAGTAATGCAACTGTTACACTAATACAGTAGTCTGGAAAGGTTCACAACTGTTGCTGTCCAGGCCAAGCCCTTCAAATTGTACAATAGTGAAGACAGAATGGGCCACAGGATACCAAACAATCAACAGTATGTAGTGCAGGTATATAGTTCAGCAGCCTCTATCTACACGCTGTACAAACTCAGTAGGTGGTAAAGACGTCATGTGACCAAATGGGTTGTAACTGTTACATAACAAGACATAAATGACACCATTACGAGCACACTGACAAACAGAACAGTCTGTATGGCAGTAGGCAGTAGGCTTGCATTAACCCAATTCATGTAAGTAATGTAAATATTGGTGAAGTATATGGTACCCCTACATTTTGTAACAGCCTAAGTCATTTATGGTGCTCCCCCCTAGACTCAATAATACAGGGCCATATACCACTGTTACATACACTGGCCTCTGGAGTGCATAAGGGCATACGTATTGTGTAGGTGACACCCACACATATATGGCCCCAGCCCCACACATATATGGCCCCAGCCCCACCGTATGTGTGGGGGATACAACAGCAGTGGACTGATGGCAGCAATGGCAGTGTGATATACTAACAGTCCATTACACAACAACCCCCGACAGCATGACATAAGTGCAAAGCCTGGTATGTAGGTGGAGGACAGAGGCTGGAACACAGGCACATATGTGTAAAACTGTTGCCATACACTAAGCAAGTTGCTGATGTTACAGGATAGTCTGCAACATACCCTTAGTCAGGGAATTGAGGTTAGAAACAGAAATGGATGTAGCCATGTACTAATAGCACTCAACACACACACACTGCCAGTATAATATCTGACACAGGACCTGTGTGGTGGACAGACAAAACATGATAGGCATACCTCTGGCCAGCAAGAGAATAGGCCCACAGTTGTGAGCTATACAGACAGACTGCATTCCAAGGTAAACTAGTATGTACACACACACACACACACACACACACACACACACACACACACACACACACACACACACACACAGGAGTAGAACCCCATACTTAACTAGTTTATTACACTACTGTGTGGGCATCAGTGCTGGTTCTCCTGTAAGAGGTATTGCTACCTGCTGTCTGTAGCACTGATGCCCACACACAAGAACAATGTCCACACAGGAAATGTAAAGGGACCACGCCCATCATGAAGTAGGGCTGTATAGTGGGTGGTTGCCATGACAGTGGTAATTGGATGTACTACATGTGTGTAATTATATATATATATATATATATATATATGTACATATATATATATATATATATATATAAATATATATATATATATATATATATATATATATATATATATATATATATATATGTATATATGGCTATCTGGATAAGTATATGTGCATATATATCCACCATATGCCCTGGACATAGAGTGTAGCCCTACCCCAGCCACTATAGTCCCAAAGTCATAGTGCAAGGTGATGTCAGGTATGTATAGCAGGTATATTAGTAGACTACTGCTACTGTCATTGGGATTGTCATCACAGACATGGTGTGTGTGGGTGGTCACATCTGCTTATACCATGTGTGCCAGTGGCTACCAACAGACATCCTAAGGACATCATTGTAAAGTACCGCCGCTAGCCCGTAGTGCCCTTGTGGACTGCAGCAGAGATATTGGCCAATATATGTGGAAATTTTGACACACTCTGTACAGTCCAGATGTATACACATAAGCCCTTAATGCAAAACATTTGTACCATGCCTGACAATATGGATATAGACAGCCATTCAGATGGGTATAACACATAATGACTGGTATACATTTGCCACCATACGTTATGCATTCACACACCCCTGTCTGGCCTGACACATAATGACCGCTATCCACTAGATATTGACATATATCTGTACAGCATCCCACTGCTCTGTCTGACATACAAGACTTTTAAGGGAGGCCCGGTAGCAGTACATCTGGCAAATATCTGCACATGACATCTCACTGGGTAAGTACACTAAGCTGCTAGGCATGTAACAATGCATTGTGCTACAGGCAGACTGGCTCAACACTGGCCTACATCTTCTATGGGGGAATGCACATGTACCTGCATATGCAGCATGCTCAACAGGCATGTCACAACACAGGTAAGATACACTTGTGTAAAATGCATAACCACAACCAATGTGAACACAGCCACAGCCACATATGGTAAGCTAGCATAACATTACAGTATATGGTCTATCTGTTCTACACCATCCTCATATGTGCCACTCACAGAGTGACCCTACATATACTGGGCTGCTACACAGTGTGGTCTGATGGCTGTCTGTGGTATGGGACATGTGTGTGTATGGCCATACAAACATGTACACCAATACAGTACCATACAGTGGAGCAGCATGTAACATCAGATAGGAGGGGAACTAGAAAAATGACATCTACCACAGTCTGTACACAGGCTAAAGTACATATTAACAATACACACACTGTTGACATTCACCATAAGTACACAGACCTCAGTACTGTACAAACATCCACAGAATGTCCAGGTTATGTTATGAAATATAACCCCTACTGTACATAACATGTGTATCAGTCTGATATATCACTGGCTTGTTATCAGATATGATGACACTAATTAGGGTGTACAGCACATATGCACCACTTCATGCATAACGTATGTACAAAGGTTGACAGAGGTATGGCTGGAAGCACATACACAGGGCCAGTATTGACATGTTGCTGTGATAACCTCACACATTTACTGTTGTAAAGGAGTTTGTTGCAACATATGTCCTATGAGGGATATGAAGTCAGTAACTGTCACAGCTTTCACCATCTACAATCCTCACAATACCTTCTGCAGGCCACAGATAGATTCTCCGTTGGTAACACATGAAACCAAAGGCACAACACTGCCCAGTCTGCAGATGACAATGCGGATGGGGATTCCTCATAAACATGGAACTGACATGGCAGGTATTGAGACATGTAGGACAGCCATATCCACACCCACACTGTTAAACCAACATTACTCCAAATGCAGTATAGCAGCACTTACAGTCTGTAGTCAGGTCAGGCACATCCCCCTCCTGTTTGTTGCCCTGTTTCCACACTGTATGCTGTTAGAGGTAAATCCCCAATCCATCTGAAATGCTGTTTGCCAAACAACATATCTAGTCCCTGCTCACAGTGAATGAAAAGGGCCAACACCACCACAATGTTCCTAGATATTGGAGTGTGTTTCCATGCAATTGGCTATGGGAATGTTACCACAGCAATTCCACATGTAATCAGCAAGAGGAGGGCTGCAATTTGTGCAGAGGCCATCAGCTGATCATGAGCATCACTTAAAATACACATGCTGCTGCCTAAGCAAAACAGCTGTAGGTCTCCACATCCACCAGAGAGTGAGTGGAAGAGGCAGACAGAGGCAAAGACATGTCAGGAAGGGGTAGGAGAGTAAAACTGAAGCATGTTTGTGTCATACACCTTCCAGCACAGGGTATCAATCCCCTGATGACTGTGTAGTGCTATTACAGTTCTATGCAGTTATTGGATGTGCCACATGGGTTACCTGTTGTGGAGCACTCAGAACATATATGTGATGATGAGTGACATCTGCAACAGGGATATGGCAGCTATATGGTAGGTGATGTACATGTGCCTGTCCGCATGAACAGGTGCCAGCATCAACACAACCACACTCTCACAGGGACGTACACACATTGACACACTTGGCAGGACCAGGAGTACAACTCATCAGTAGTGGGATTGCCACAACACATTACTGTGCAGGTATCACATGCACCACATGGGTCATATGGAGGTTGTATGGGCAAAGGGTATAAGGAGGTGTCTGACATCAGACAGCATGCTTCAGTATGCCCATGGGGGTTGTAGTGAGTGTGGATGAGAACATACGCACCATGCAACACACACAAACACACAGGGTGCCAGTACTGACATGCATGGGTGCATGCCTGCATGAGTGTGTGGTGGTTGACTGTGCCAGCAAGCTATACAAGGGTAGCTGATAAGTATACCTTGGCATCAGGCCACATGACAATGGTCTGCATTGTGGCTCAGGACTGTAGTTTCTGCATTTTCCCACACCGATGGGTATTGCATCCCCCATCCAGTCACCTGGGTGACTATTGTGTGTGGCCAATGTTGTGCATCGCTTGCCATGTATGTGTTCCTTAGTCCATGACATGGACGGTGTCTGGGATGTCCACACCTCCCACATGCATGTACAGTGAGATGTGGAACTGTACCTGGGGTGTCTGGCCCATGTTGTGAACACAGATTATCATCAGATGTGCCAGTCTTGCCCACTTGCAGTGGGAACTGGTAATGGGCAGCAGGTTTACCCTGCACCTACATTGATAGCATGCTAACAGCATTCTCTGGTGTCAGTGGCATCTGTCCATACAGGGCATGTTGTCAGGCATGGTATGTCTGTTGTGGGTCACAGGTGATGGCACCACAGGTGGTCAGGTGTCCATTGGGGAACATGGGAGATGTGCACTGTCTGCGTGTACATGCATATTGGACAGATGGACAGGGTGACATGCCCTCTGCAGTTTACTACCCACATATTGGCTGTTGCCTAGGCAAGTGTGTGTGCATATGAGACATGGGTTGAGAGTGTGCTCTGAGTAATACTGGGGTTGCTAACTGTGATTGCTTGGCCTTGATATCAAATGTATGGGTATGGCTTTGCACCCCAGTCTCTCAGCTATTTGACATCTGTTATCCCTGTATGGTGGACATTGTGACATATAGTAGGGCCACCATATAAGAAATATGCAAAACCTGCTCCACGTTGGCCAAACACTCACAACCACCTCTACCAGGATATGGGTTACAAACATACACACACTCACACACACACACACACACACACACACACACACACACACACACACACACACACACACACACACAGGAGTAGAACCCCTACTTAACTAGTTTATTACACTACAGCACTACACAGTTATAGTACGTGTCATGGATATTACTGGAGTACTCCTTCCCCAAAGGTGTATTACACAATGAATCATCAGCAGGGTATTTAAAATGTACTATGAGTGACTAGCCTAAAATGCATTGTTCCCTACATAGACAGTGACACACACACACACAAAACATCCACAACTGACATGTGTGGATATAGAACCCCTAACAGAGATCTATATCACTCTACAGCATGGAGCTGTTATAAGATGCACCATGGACATTACTATAGAACTACTACCCCAAAGGTGTATTACACAATGAATGACATCAGCATGATTGCCAAAGTAGGGCATTTGAAATGTATTGTGAGTGACTAGCCTAAAATGCATTGCTCCCTACACAGACAGTGACACACACACAAAACATCCACAACTGACATGTGTGGGTATAGAACCCCTAACAGAGGTCTATATCATACTACAGCATGGAGATGTTATAGGACACATAATGGGGATTACTAGAGAACTCCTTCCCCAAAGGAGTATTGCACAATGAATGACATCAGCAGGATTGCCAAAGTAGGGCATTTGAAATGTACTGCGAGTGACTAGCCTAAAATGCATTGCTCCCTATACAGACAGTGACACACACACAAAACATCCACAACTAACTTGTGTGGGTATAGAACCCCTAACAGAGGTCTATATCACACTACAGCATGAAGCTGTTATAGGGCGCACCATGGGGATTAGTAGAGAACTTCTTCCCCAAATGTGTATTCCACAATGAATGACATCAGCAGGATTGCCAAAATAGGTCATATGAAATGTACTGAGTGTGACTAGCCTATAATACATTGCTCCATACACAGACATTGGAACACACACAAAACATCCAGACCTGCCAAGGGTGGGAATGGAACCCTACCACAGTTCTAAATCACACTACAGCAGTACGCAGTTACAGGACGCACTACAGAGATTACTGGTCTACAACCTTCCCAGAGGTGTATTTCTAAGGTGGTTGACATCAGCAGCCTTGCCAAAGTTGAGTATATGAATTGTAAGGAGTATGAGTACCCTAAAAATCATTGCTCTCTACACAGACAGGGTCAGACAGACAGACAGACACACACACACACACACACACACACACACACACACACACACACACTTGCCATGTCTGGGATTAGAACACCTACCTGACTACTTTTTCACACTACATCAGTATGCAGTTACAGGACATGCTATGGAGATTACTGGGCTACAACCTTCACAGACGTGTATTTCTAAGTGGGTGACATCAGCAGCCTTGCCAAAGTTGAATATATGAATTGTAAGGAGTGTGAGTACCCTAAAAAGCATTGCTCTCTACACAGTCAGAGATAGACATACACACACACAAATGAACACACAGACTCACACACAGTTGCAAAGTCTGGAGTTAGAACTCCTACCTAACTACTTTTTCACACTACAGCAGTACGTATTTACAGGATGCACTACAGAGATTATTGGGCTACCACCTTCCCAGAGGTGTATTTCTAGGTGGGTGGCATCAGCAGCCTTGAGAAAGTTGAGTATATGAATTGTAAGGAGTGTGAGTACCCTAAAAAGCATTGCTCTCTACACAGTCAGACAAACACACAAATACACACAGACACACACAGCTGCCAAGTCTGGGGTTAGAACTCCTGCCTAACTAGTCTATCACACTACGGCAGTACACAGTTATGGGATGCATCATGGAGATTACTGGGCTACACCTCTCCCAAAGGTGTATTTCACATTGGATGACCTCAGCAGGCTTGTCATAGTAGGGCTATGGGGAGGACAGTGTGTGCATGGGCCATAACCCATTCATCTAGGGGTTGACACGCCACATGCGGGCACACATGGGGTCTAATGTCACAGGTACGTGTATACATCTGCTAGATGACTACTTCCTTGTACAGTCAAGTTGCGCAGCTGGCACGTGCACCACATAGACTGTAATGCAGACAGACACTGGTGGGTAGTATCTGCAATGAGTGACATCGGCACCTCATGTGTTTGGGCCCTTTGGCTGTATGCTGGGTATGACAGGCCTGGATGTTTCCTTGTCACAGTCACCCTCTTCCACACATCTATGTATGTCTACCTTTGGCTTATTATAGTGTGTTGTCCTGACATAAATGTCTGTATTCCTATCCACTGTGTGTGCAAGCCATGATTGGTGCATACTGATGAGTGTCTGCATTAATAACTGCGACTGCCAGATATGTCTGGTCCACTAGTGTTTGCAGTCATGGCTTTCATGTGCTTAAGTGTGTGAGCATACCCAGTATAGCCGCCTGTATTGAATGTGTGGATCGTGTCCAGGTAGTTTGTGCTGCAGTGCTGACCTTTGTATTGTACACCAACAGGGAGCATGCTGTCTCTGCAGGGTATCCATTGATCATTTGGCTTTGACTGTTACTACATTTCTGCATAGCAGTGGAGGACACACCTGACTGTTTCTACATTTCTACACAGGATTGGGGAGGGGCACACCTGACTGTTATTGCCTTACTATATCAGATGGGGGGGGCACACCTGACTATTTCTACATTTCTACACCGGGTTGGGGCACACCTGACTGTTATTACATTACTATGCAGGATGTGGGGGGCACACGTGACACATGAACACATTTGCTTTGACTGCACTGGTATGTCAGGTACTCCATTTCATTCTGTATTGCTAACTATCATGCTGACTAGAGGCATACCAGTGTACTACAGATCATGGCTTTGGTTGCCCTACATATTATTGTCTGACTTCCTACCCTTCAGAAACAAACATCCCACTACCTGCCCTGCTGTGGTCTGTCTGTGCAGGCCTGGGGGGGGATGTTAACGATAGCCATCATTCTGGGGCCATGGCACAGGCTGTGTTTGGGTTTGTCTACACCTGTCTTGCTAGCTGAGACTGTTGTTGGGTATGTGAGCCATCCTGACTGGCATGTGTGGGTCATATGGACACACATATCACTCAGCACAGTTCCTGCAGTGGGTTTTGTCACTCTGTGTTGTACTGGCTACTATGGGGAATCCAGTATGTGTTACAGATGTCATGGTGCCACTATGGGTGTCTACTGTCTGTTGCCATAACATTCAGCCACCCAATTCCCTTGCATGCTCACATCCATACCATAGCTACAGGTAACAACACATTCTACTCCATTTGGTAATTTGTAGGTTGATTGACTTACCTTGAGGGTGTGCCAGACTTACGGATGGTGCTGGAGGGATGCCTATGTCAGATGCACATTGTACACACCCTATACATGGTTGAGCACAGGCAGTGTCATGTTTGGCCTCCCTTTTACTGTATGTGTGAGTCAGAGGGAGGAATCATTCCCTGGGTCCCTACTGTGTCAGTGCATGTGCTATGCATTGCCTCTTTGCCAAGGCCAGGGCATACTGGGCACACCTCCTTCTGCCTACTTGGGTAGGCTCAGGTTGTTCCTCCTCCGGGTCACTCTGTGCCTGTGCAGGCCTTGGCATTGGTGGGGGGCTGTGTGGCCCTGCCCCATGATGTTCATGCTGCAGCTGTTTCCGCAGGATCATATTGTGTAGCATATCACATACCATAACAATTTGGGTACATGTAGCTGGTGAATACTGCAAGGCTCCACCGGATGTGTCTAGACACTGGAACCATGACCTGAGCATCCCAAACACATGCTCTATTATATTTCTGGCCTGTGCGTGTGCCTCATTATTGGGTTGTTGTTCAGATATGTGTGCATTTCTGATGAGTGTCATCAGCCACGGCTCAAGTGTGTACCCAGTATTCCCCACTAGGCAACCGTAGGGGATGTCCCCATTGGCAAAACTCTGGTACAGCTGTGTCAGACGCCATATGTGGGAATCATCATAGCTTCTAGGGCAACCAGCACACACATTCATTATAATACCCTGGGAATCGCAAACAACATGGTAGTTGATGGAGGGGATGCCCCTGTGGTTGATGTATGCTCTACCCTGCTCACCAGGTGGTGCTTTGATGCATATGTGCATGCAGTCTATAGCACCCACTACCCCAGGGTATTCTGCTATTTAATGGAAGAGACACATATTCCTGGTCAGCACCTCAAGGGTGTTGAGGAAATATACATGGTCACTGGCATGTGCTGACATGGCATCCAGGAACGAGTGGAATACTCTGGATGCTGATGCCTGAAAAACCCATGATATCCCCAGTTGTGCTTTGGGAGGTACCTATGGCTAGTATACCTAGGCCTACACATACCTTGGTATCCACTGGGATGGGTTCCCCTCAGTCAGTTTGGTGTGTCAGGTGTGGCCGGCACAGCTCAACAATTTAATGTAGGAGGTCTCTGTCCAACCTATAGCACTCCACTATCTCCAGCTCATGTAGCACCTGGTAGGTTACCCTGGGTCTGTACACTCTTCTCCATTTCCTAACTGTGGGTTGTTCAGCAGCATTCACATCCTCACCACCCTCAGCCTCTTGCACATGTTGTTCTATGTTGCCTGCTGCAGCCCTTCTCATTTTGTAGGTTTGTTTGTTAAAATTTTCCCGCTTGTATACACTGGTGGTGTAGAGTGTGGGAAAAAAATAGAGGGAAAGGTGTTTGCTTAGTTTATAGTAGTGTTCTGGGCTGGGCTGGTCTGCTGCCTGTGTAATTGGCTGATTCTGATACATTTCTCCTGCCAGCTATGCTAGTTCTCCTTGAATACCTTCCTACTGCTATTTTCCCTTCCCATTGCCCCCTGTTTAAACCCATGTGCGCGCCGTGCAAACAGAGTGCTCAAATGTGCACACTGCTGCTATTTTCAGGTTTAACTTCTTTTTTTTGCTGTAAAACCTGGTGGCAGCACACACACCCGCTTACACTTTGTAACGAATGTTGGCAGGATTAGTCACACCCCCTAGCTTAGCTGTGCTAAGCTAGGAGCAAACCCGCACCACAGGGCTCAATTCGCTTACAGTATGCCTGACACACATCCCCATGATGTCACCTACCTCCTAGGCTTGCACACAGCTATTCATATTCTTACACTGTTAGGACCTGACTCACATGCTGGGGAAAACTGGGATTCACTAACCTTCCCCTTATTTGCATAGGATTGCCTGCTAATGCATAGTTACATGTGTCACACTGAGCCTCCCCACTTAGCAACCACTATTCACTGGCCATGTTGTCTTCTACCTGCCATTGACTTGCATGGCAGAATAGTGATTTTAATTAGAATGCTTATTTTAGGTTTACTTTGTTATTTTCCCCCCGATCCTGTTTGCGCGCCACTGCCCTATGCTTAAACAGCCGAGATCAGCTAAAAAAAATAAAGTTGATTTTTTTATTTTTTGTATTGTTTGCAATGCCAATGGCCTTATACTTGGACATTGGCATGCTTCCTCAATGATATGCAGCCTTTATTTCGGAGCTGTCATAGCTCCGTTTTGGATTTAGCAGAAATGTACTTGGTTACTAACCGAATACATTTCTGCAGATAACACTAGTCTTGCACGGACTGTTGCAAGCTTCCTGGATAGCACAATCACCTCATTTGCATGGATTTCACTTGCAAATGGGATGATTTACATACCACAGCTTAGTCCATGCAAGATTAGTGCAGGAGCCCTTGTGCAAGCCCCTGCAGGCTTTTCCTGGATCGCACGGCAGACATATTGCCTGCGTGAGCTCCTGCACCAATCTTGCACTCCGTACAAGCTTTTGACAAACTGGGGGATTGTGTATGTCTCAGTACGCATTCAATTTCAGTCAGTTTACACATCACAATATAGTTGCTACAGGGAAGGCTTTCCATGCTATAACACTTTTAGGATCTAATCAGTGCTTGAATGGTAGTCTTAAATAACGCTAGTCTCAACATCAACAACACAATCTCAACATCATTTATTTATATAATTGTGTAAGTTAGATTAATCAAGTGATTGTGCCTGCATGAAAGACAATATTCAGAGGAGAAATGTGGATTCAACATCAAATAATCTGGTGAGAATTATTTTTTTGATTACACCAAGACATTGCTCATATGGAAGAAATATGTCATATTCTGTCTTTTGACATGACATTCAATATGCATTGTCAATACATCATAATGTCATCCAGTGCATGAAGTAGACCAGAATGGAATTAAATTCCAGAATAGCTTTATTGATGGTTACCTAACAATGTGATAATTTATGGCACAAGAATTGAGAATGAGGTTCTATTGTGATATTTTTTAGATTTGGTACTGATGAGTCTTAAACTTTAAACCTTCTAGTATACTGAAATCCTCTAGAAAATCCCAGATCATTTCAATAGATGTTTCAGCTTTTCTAATTAATAATAAAAACATTCGATTAATATGGAGATTTGCATAGTTTATCTATCTATTTATATCTAAATATATATATATATA